>NC_088405.1:61487666-61690166 GCF_034236695.1 Oncorhynchus nerka | reverse complement strand
ACAAATGATAGTCCCACTAATCGTAAACCAGATGGGAAGGCGTATCGCTGCAGAATGCTGTGGTAGCCATACTGGTTAAGTGTGCCTTGAATTCTAAATAAATCACAGACTGTCACCAGCATAGCACTCCCACACCATCACTCCTCCACCTCCATGCTTCATGGTGGGAACCACACACGCGGAGATCACCCGTTCACCCACTCTGCGTCTCACAAAGACACTGTTGCTCGAACCAAAAATCTCAAATTTTGGACTCATCAGACCAAAGGACAGATTTCCACTGGTCTAATATCAGTTGCTTGTGTTTCTTGGCACTTCTTATTATTGGTGTCCTTTAGTAGTGGTTCCTTTGCAGCAATTCAACCATGAAGGCCTGATTCATGCAGTCTCCTCTGAACAGTTGATGTTGAGATGTGTCTGTTCCTTGAACTCTGTGAAGCATTTATTTGGGCTGCAATCTGAGGCTGGTAACTCTAATGAATGTATTCTCTGTAGCAGAGGTAACTCTGGGTCTTCCTTTTCTGTGGCGGTCGTCATGAGAGCCAGGTTCATCATAGCACTCGATGATTTCTGCGACGGCACTTGAAGAAACTTGAAAAGTTCCTGACATTTTCCACATTAACTGACCTTAAAGTAATGATGGACTGTCGTTTCTCTTTGCTTATTTGAGCTGTTCTTGCCATAATATGGACTTGGTCTTTTACCAAATAGGGCTATCTTCTGTATACCCCCCCTACCTTGTCACAACACAACTGATTGGCTAAAAGGAAAGAAAATCCACAAATTCACTTTTAACAAGGCACAACTGTTAATTGAAATGCATTCCAGGTGACTACCTCATGAAGCTGGATGAGAGAATGCCAAGAGTGTGCAAAGCTGTCATCAAGGGAAAAATGGTGGCTACTTTGAAGAATCTCAATATAAAATATATATTTGGTTACTACATGATTCCATATGTGTTATTTCATAGTTTTATGTCTTTATTATTGTCTTTACACCGATGCCGTAGAGGTTAAGTAACTGATACAGGACAATGGTGTTTACAGCAGGGTAGAAAGCCAGTGTCAGATATTGAAGACGCATTAAACTTAATTAAATATACATATATTCCATGCTATCTCCAAGGGTGAATTTGCATCACAGAGTTACCTTGACGTTCACGTTTGAGAGTAACCTTACTTAGGTAATTATCAAGTCACATATTCTGTCACACTCATTGTATTTTCAGTATATTTCCCTACTTGTGAATCACCTGGCTATTTGATCTATAATGGCATATTCTCAGAGTTGTTGGAGACCCTTGCACATATGCCTACACAAAAGGCTATTCTGATAACCAAGACACAGACATTCTAGTCATCCACTTCAATAATGACAAATCTCCATATACCACATGCTACCCCAAGACGAGGCATATTCATGCTGGATCCATTCACACTGTAATAATATATTTAGTAGTGAGGTGGAGAACAGAACAGACCCAGCTGATCATAGCTAGATGGCAGAAGAAAAGGGGACCTCAGTGAGCACAGAGGTGACATGTCCCCTGGACCATTGTTCCACGTCTCAGTGATTCCTTCTGCCTGATAACATGGGAGACTGGTGCGTGGGAGAGGAGTGGAAACTAAGTGCAACATTCATTAGTCATGCATTGTGTAACATGATATCACTTCCCCCCATTACATACATAGCTTTGGGCCCTGCGACTTTTCATAACCCTGTGCATTTGCAATATTTAAAATACACATGAAAAATAAATCTGTTTTCTCTAACAGTAATGGGTGGATTCATAGTATTATTATACCTTTTTACGATGATAACATGTGAGACACGTTTAGTATGTGGGCAATAATTGAAACGGGTATAAATTCAGCATGTTTACACTACTGCCGTACTTACAGGCCATGGTATAGGTGCTTTGTGAATAGCTGAACTAAAGACAAAGGAACAGACTAGTGTATTGTAATGAGATGGCAAACGTTCTCCAAACCAAACAACCAATAGTTCTGAATAACATTTTGGTCCCTGTATCCTTGTCTTGCTAACACTTATAGTCAAATGTATTTGAACATATATTTTGCATTTATCAACAGTGGTGACAGTGGCCTAAATATTGGAATGAGTTTAGTTATTAATGGTCTGCTATTCTGTGAAATACTGTCTGAACATGGCTGCCACACTGGCTGAACATTCATGCCAGATGTACATTTAAAAGCATCCTGTCTGCAAACAAATGTTAGATATAATAGGCAGAAATGCAGCTCTACCTACTGTACGTTTCTGGATGTAAAGAAATGTCAGCTCTACCTACTGTAGGTTTCTGGATGTAAAGAAATGTCAGCTCTACCTACTGTAGGTTTCTGGACGTAAAGAAATGCAGCTCTACCTACTGTAGGTTTCTGGATGTAAAGAAATGTCAGCTTTACCTACTGTAGGTTTCTGGATGTAAAGAAATGTCAGCTCTACCTACTGTAGGTTTCTGGACGTAAAGAAATGCAGCTCTAGCTACTGTAGGTTTCTGGATGTAAAGAAATGTCAGCTCTACCTACTGTACGTTTCTGGATGTAAAGAAATGTCAGCTCTACCTACTGTAGGTTTCTGGACATAAAGAAATGTCAGCTCTACCTACTGTACGTTTCTGGATGTAAAGAAATGTCAGCTCTACCTACTGTAGGTTTCTGGATGTAAAGAAATGTCAGCTCTACCTACTGTAGGTTTCTGGATGTAAAGAAATGCAGCTCTACCTACTGTATGTTTCTGGATGTAAAGAAATGCAGCTCTACCTACTGTATGTTTCTGGATGTAAAGAAATGCAGCTCTACCTACTGTAGGTTTCTGGATGTAAAGAAATGCAGCTCTACCTACTGTAGGTTTCTGGATGTAAAGAAATGTCAGCTCTACCTACTGTAGGTTTCTGGACATAAATAAATGTCAGCTCTATCTACTGTAGGTTTCTGGACATAAAGAAATGTCAGCTCTACCTACTGTAGGTTTCTGGACATAAAGAAATGTCAGCTCTATCTACTGTAGGTTTCTGAACATAAAGAAATGTCAGCTCTACCTACTGTAGGTTTCTGGACATAAAGAAATGTCAGCTCTACCTACTGTAGGTTTCTGGACATAAAGAAGTGTCAGCTCTACCTACTGTACGTTTCTGGATGTAAAGAAATGTCAGCTCTACCTACTGTAGGTTTCTGGATGTAAAGAAATGTCAGCTCTACCTACTGTAGGTTTCTGGACGTAAAGAAATGCAGCTCTACCTACTGTAGGTTTCTGGATGTAAAGAAATGTCAGCTCTACCTACTGTAGGTTTCTGGACATAAAGAAATGTCAGCTCTACCTACTGTACGTTTCTGGATGTAAAGAAATGTCAGCTCTACCTACTGTAGGTTTCTGGACATAAAGAAATGTCAGCTCTACCTACTGTACATTTCTGGATGTAAAGAAATGTCAGCTCTACCTACTGTAGGTTTCTGGACATAAAGAAATGACAGCTCTATCTACTGTAGGTTTCTGGACATAAAGAAATGTCAGCTCTACCTACTGTAGGTTTCTGGACATAAAGAAATGTCAGCTCTATCTACTGTAGGTTTCTGGACATAAAGAAATGTCAGCTCTACCTACTGTAGGTTTCTGGACATAAAGAAATGTCAGCTCTACCTACTGTAGGTTTCTAGGTGTAAAGAAATGTCTGCTCTACCTACTGTAGGTTTCTGGACGTAAAGAAATGTCAGCTCTACCTATTGTAGGTTTCTGGACATAAAGAAATGTCAGCTCTATCTACTGTAGGTTTCTCGACATAGAGAGTCCTTTCTCAAGTGCTGAGTTGCTAGAATGCCCTTGGGTTTCAAAGATCTGTGTTTCTCTGTGGATTAATTCCCATAATCCATTCTGGTCCCGCTGTTTACGTCAATCTGCCTACTGTTGACAAACCTGCTGACATTCACAGTACATGTAAATGGATTAAAGATTCACTAGATTGATATCACATTTCTACAGCAGGGTTCAACACAGGGGTTATTCAAAGTACATGACAAGAGCAAAAATAAAATATTGAGAAGACAGAATGTTTTCTCCTCCACAAAGTCATGTTTTACCGCTTTTGTACCACTGTGGGCAAACAGAATCAGATCGTCCTAGACAATGTCAATTTGTTTTCTAAAGGGTATTTTATCCGAATGGAAACTCCAAATTAATTTTAACTTTAGGATTGCTTAGTAGCCATACCAACTCTGTTGATATCCCTATGCACATAACCAATCAACTCTATTGATATCCCTATGCATATAACCAATCAACTCTGTTGATATCCCTATGCATCTAACCATCCAACTCTGTTGATATCCCTATGCATCTAACCATCCAACTCTGTTGATATCCCTATGCATACAACCAAACAACTCTTTTAGATATCCCTATGCATATATCAAACCAACTCTGTTGATATCCCTATGCATCTAACCATCCAACTCTGTTGATATCCCTATGCATATAACCAACTCTGTTGATATCCCTATGCATATAACCAACTCCAACTCTGTTGATATCCCTATGCATATAATCAACCAACTCTGTTGATATCCCTGTGCATATAACCAACCAACTTCAAATAAAAAAGGATGCATCCTATTACCTTTGCATTATGTCAGAGTATTACCAAGAGGCATGTATATCGTACATGTCAGTGGATGTTTTTCTGTGTTCTTCTAGTCTTTCCCTTCCCAGAGACAATGTAGAGTAGTATTTTGTGCGTAGGCCCACCTCTTGTATTCAATTTCAGAGGAGAAATCATCCAAAGCTGATCCCTCCATGTCTTCGTGTACAAGTTGAAACACTGCTGATGACGCAGGTTTGTTTGCCACTATAACAGGGCTAAGCAGCGGAGTGGAAAACTTGATTTTCTGCTGGGGTAACAATTCCCAGTGCCTTATACCATAAAACTAATTAAAGATGTAAGCTACAAAAATGTATCATCCCTGTTGTGCAGCTTCAAAAACGTCATTACAGCTTCCTATTCCCCTGTCTTTCATACTATCTTATTTATTTATTTGCAGGCTATGGAGGCTGTGCAGAGAGAGGGCAGGCAGGAATCACTGTGTCTGTGTAGATTAACCAGAGTGGTGCAGCGGTCTAAGGCACTGCATCTCTGTGCTAGAGGCATCACTACAGATACCCTGGTTCGAATCCAGGCTGTATCACAACCGGCTGTGATTGGGAGTCCCATAGGGCGGTGCACAATTGGCACAGTGTCGTCTGGGTTTGGCCAGTGTAGGCCGTCATTGTAAATAAGAATTTGTTCTAAAAACGCACTTTGCCCAGTTAAATAAAGGTTACATATAAAAAATAAACAGGGATGGGAAAACTCTGCTAATCTCAGCTGGTGGAATTTCCTTGATTGATTCTCCAAACTAACATGGCAGAAGTCAAAATGTTTGGAGATTTGGGAATGCCAATTAGTCGTAATAGTACAGTTTAAAATGCATATAAGGTAAATGGTGCATTTCAAAAGATGTGGAGGTCAGGGATATGTCAGAATTAGAATCACCTTTATTCCCCAAGTAAATTTACACATACCCAGAATTTGCCTTAGTGAGTAAGTGCTGCCAGCCAGCAATAGACAATATACAAACAGAATACAGACACAAGTCCACATAGACATCATACAGAATATACAATGCCAGAATGGTAAACATAAAACTCTGGAGTATTATAGGCTGATAACAGTGGGATTAAACAGAGGGATATATCTACAGTGCATTCAGAAGGTATTCAGACCCTTGACTTTTTCCACATTACGTTACAGCCTTATTCTAAAATGGATTAAATAAAACATATTCCTCATCAATCTACACACAATACCCCATAATGCAAAAAACGTTTTTTAGAAATGTTTGCAAATGTATTAACAATTTTTAAAAATATATATATATATATATATTTATATAAGTATTCAGAGGAAACCTGGCACCATCCCTACGATGAAGCATGGTGGTGGGGATGTTTGTCAGTGGCAGGGACTGGGAGACTAGTTAGGATCAAGGGAAAGATGAACGGAGCAAAATACAGAGAGATCCTTGATGAAAACCTGCCCCAAAGCGCTCAGGACCTCAGACTGGGGAGAATGTTCACCTTCTAACAGGACAACCACCCTAAGCACACAGCCAAGACAACGCATGAGTGGCTTCGGGACACTCAAAGAAACTCCCCAAATACAGGTGTGCCAAGCTTGTACCGTCATACCCAAGAAGGCTCAAGGCTGTAATTGCTGCCAAAGGTGCTTCAACAAAGTACTGAGTAAAGGGTCTGAATACTTACGTAAATATGATACTTACGATTTTTTTTACATATATATATATATATATATATATAAAAAATTAAACCTGTTTTTGTTTTGTCATTATGGGGTATTGTGTGTAGATTGATGAGGAAAACATATATTTAATCAATTTTAGAATAAGGCTGTAACTTAGCAAAATGTGGAAAAAGTCAAGGGTTCAAAATACTTGCCGAATGCACTGTATACTGAACAAAAATACAAATACAAAATGCAACAATTTCAAACATTTTACTGAGTTACAGTTCATATAAAGAAATCAGTCAATATAAAGAAATTCATTAGGCCCTAATCTATGGATTACACATGACTGGGCAGGGTGCAGAGGCCGATTGGACATACTTGCAAATTCTCTAAAACGACATTGGAGGCAATTTATGATAGACAAATGAATGAATTAATTATCTGGCAACAGCTCTCATGGACAATCCTGCAGTTAGCATGCCAATTGGACGCTCTCTTAAAACTTGAGACGTTTGTGGCATTGTGTTGTGTGACATAATTGCACATTTTAAAGTGGTCTTTAATTGTCCCCAGCACAAGGTGCACCTGTGTAATGATCATGCTGTTTAATCAGCTTCTTGATATGCCACACCTGTCAGGTGGAGGGATTATCTTGGCAAAGAAGAAATACTCACAAACAGGGATGTAAACAAATTTATGCACAACATTTCAGAGAAATACGCTTTTTGAATATATGGAGAATATATGGGATTTTTTATTTCAGCACATGAAACATGGGAACAACACTTCACATGTTGTGTTTATATTTTTGTTCAGTGTATATAAGCAGATGCTGCTGTGGTGAATATATACAGTGTTGTGGGGAGGTGTACAGTACAGTGCAGATTTGTGTTAGAGGTCATTAATGACAAGGTGCAGTAATCGGCTCAATGCAAAGTCACTTAATCCCTAAGAGCGTGGTGGCCGGATGACAAAGGTCACAGCATGGGGGAAGAACTATTCAGGTGGTGGCGGTTGGTTTTGGTCATGATTGACCTAAACCGTCTGCTAGAGGGGAGTCTTTGAAAGATGGGGTGTCCGGAGTGGGCAGGGTCAGTGATGATCTTACCTGCACACCTCTTTGTCCTGGAGGCGTGCAGGTCCTTGATGGAGGGCAGGTGACAGCCAATGACCTTCTTCACAGACCGGACGATGCACTGTACTTTGCCGTTGCAGTGGGCAGACACAGATCCAAACCAGATGTGACAGAAGAGGAGAGGATGGACTCAATGATGGACATGTAGAACCAAACCAGAATTGTCTGAGAGAGTTTGAGTTTCCTCAGCTCGCACAGATAGTAAACTCAGCAAAAAAGAAACATCCTCTCACTGTCAACTGCGTTTATTTTCAGTCAACTTAACATGTGTAAATATTTGTATGAACATAACAAGATTCAACAACGGAGACATAAACTGAACAAGTTCCACAGACATGAGACTAACACAAATGTAACAATGTGTCCCTGAACAAAGGGGGGAGAGGGGTTAAAAATCAAAGTAACAGTCAGTATCTGGTGTGGCCACCAGTTGCATTAAGTACTGCAGCGCATCTCCTCTGCACCAGATTTGCCAGTTATTGCTGTGAGATGTTACCCCACTCTTCCACCAAGGCTCCTGTAAGTTCTGGTGGGAATGGCCCTAGCCCTCACCCTCCGATCCAACAGGTCCCAGATGTGCTCAATGGGATTGAGATCCTGGCTCTTCGCTGGCCATGGCAGAACACTGACATTCCTGTCTTGCAGGAAATCACGCACAGAACGAGCAGTATGGCTGGTGGCATTGTCATGCTGGAGGGTCATGTCAGGATGAGCCTGCAGGAAGGGTAGGACATGAGGGAGGAGGATGTCTTCCCAGTAACGCACAGCGTTGAGATTGCCTGCAATGACAACAAGCTCAATCTGATGATGCTGTGACACACCGCCCCAGACCATGACGGAACCTCCACCTCCAAATCAATCACTCTCCAGAGTACAGGCCTCGGTGTTACGCTCATTCCTTCGACGATAAACGCAAATCCAACCAACACCCCTGGTGAGACAAAACCGCGACGCATCAGTGAAGAGCACATTTTGCCAGTCCTGTCTTGGTTCAGCGACGGTGGGTTTGTGCCCATAGGCAACGTTGTTGCCGGTGATGTCTGGTGAGGACCTGCCTTACAACAGGCCTACAAGCCCTCAGTCCAGCCTCTCTCAGCTTATTGCGGACAGTCTGAGCACTGATGGGGGGGCTTGTGCATTCCTAACGATCAGCTGTCCGTCCTGTCTCCCTGTAGCACTGTTTTATGCGTCTCACAGTACGGACATTGCCATTTACTGCCCTGGCCACATCTGCAGTCCTCATGCCTCCTTGCAGAATGCCTAAGACACATTCACACAGATGAGCAGGAACCCTGGCATCTTTCTTTTGTTGTTTTTCAGAGTCAGTAGAAAGGCCTCTTTAGTGTCCTAAGTTTTCATAACTGTGACCTTAATTACCTACCATCTGTAAGCTGTTAGTGTCTTATCGACCGTTCCACAGGTGCATGTTCATTAATTGTTCATGGTTCATTGAACAAGCATGGAAAACAGTGTTTAAACCCTTTACAATGAAGATCTGTGAAGTTATTTGGAGTTTTACGAATTATCTTTGAAAGACAGGGTCCTGAAAAATGGATGTTTCTTTTTTTGCTGAGTTTACATGCTTTGTCGATCCTACTTAGTACAGCTGTGATGTTGTCCATCCACTTGAGGTTTTGGGAGATGATGTTCCCTAGGAATTTGAATGACTTGGCCTTGCTTACGGCTGAGCCGTCGATCTTGAGGGGAAAATATGGTGGGGGCATTTCCTGAAGTCAACCACCATCTTCAAGGTTTTGACTGTTATTGCAACTGAACCAGGCTACCAGGCGGTCAACCTCTCCATACTGATTGGACTTGTCGCCATCGTAGATGGGACAGACCAGGGTGGTGTCATGAGCAAACTTTAGTAGTTTGACAGATGTGTCGTTGGAGGTGCAGTCATTGGTGTAAAGTGAGTACACCAATGACTGCAAGGTGCCCCCGTGCTGGAAAATTGTAGAATAATACTACTGAAGACAACAAAACTTTGAGGTCGGGTGACTGTGGAGGCCAGGTCATCTGATGCAGCACTCCATCCCTCTCCTTGGTCAAATAGCCCTTACACAGCCTGGAGGTGTGTTGGGTCAATGTCCTGTTGAAAAACAAACAATACAGTAGTCCCACTAAGCGCAAACCAGATGGGATGGTGTATCGTTGCAGAAGGCTGTGGTAACACTGGTTAAGTGTGCTTTGAATTCTAAATAAATCACAGACAGTGTCACGAGCAAAGCAACCCCACACCATCACACCTCTTCCTCCATGCTTCACGGTGAGAACCACGCATGCGGAGATCATCCACTCACCTAAACTGCGTCTCACAAAGAGATGGGATTTGAAACCAAAAATCTCAAATTTGGACTCATTAGAACAAAGAAGAGATTTACACTGGTCTAATGTCCCTTGCTCATGTTTCTTAGCCCAAGAAAGTCTCTGCTTATTATTGGTGTCCTTTGGTAAGGGTTTCTTTGCAGCAATTCACCAATGAAGGACTGATTCATGCAGTCTCCTCTGAACAGTTGATATTGAGATGTGTCTGTTACTTGAACTCTGTGAAGCATTTATTTGGGCTGCAATTTCTGAATTTCGAATGAACTTATCCTCTGCAGTAGAGGTAACTCTGGGTCTTCCTTTTCTGTAGTGGTCCTCATGAGAGCCAGGTTCATCATAGCGCTTGATGGTTTTTGCGAGTGCACTTGAAGAAACTTTAAAAGTTCTTGACATTTTCCGCATTGACTGACCTTCATGTCTTAAAGGAATGATGGAGTGTTGATCCTCTCTGCTTATTTGAGCTGTTCTTGCCGTAATATGGACTTGGTCTTTTACCAAACAGGGCTATCTTCTGTATACCACCCCTACCTTGTCACAACACAACTGATTGGCTGAAACGCATTAAGAAGGAAGGAAATTCCACAAATTCACTTTCAACAAGGCCCACCTGTTCATTGAAATGCATTCCAGGTGACTACCTCATGAAGCTGGTTGAGAGAATGCCAAGACAAGAGTATGCAAAGCTGTCATCAAGGCAAAGGGTGGTTACTTTGAAGAAACTCAAATATAAAACATATTTTTGATTTGTTTAACACTTCTTTGGTTACTACATGATTCCACATGTGTTATTTCATAGTTTTGATGTCTTCACTATAATTCTCAATGTAGAAAATAGTAAAAATAAAGAAAAACCCTTGAATAAGTAGGTGTGTCCAAACTTTTGACTGGTACTGTACGTTCAGCTGGTTGAGTTTGTGCTGTAGCAGGTCCGGAATGATTGTGTTGAAGGCTCAGTTAAGTCCACAAACAATATCCTCGCATATGTCCTTGGGTTGTCGAGGTGCTGGAGGATGTAGTGAAGGCCCATGTTGACTCTATTGGCTCTGTCGGTGAACTGCATGGGGTCAAATAATTAGCTCCCATTCATCGCTGCCAATTGACCAAGAAATGGAGAGTTGTTTTGCCTTACGATTGCTACAGTAATTATGCTAAACTCTGCTCATCTGCTTTGAGCCTCTTTATTAGATTTGATTTGCACCAAATAAAAACATGAACATCCACAGCATGAACATTACTGATGGCTGTTTCTCTGACTGTACCCCTGCATCTAGACCTACTTAGTGATATTTGGCTGAATATCTCTCAATGCAGACTGCAGTGGAGGACCTCCCTCATTGCATTAGCCTCTCAGAAATAACACTACACATATAACAATCAAATCATATTACTGAAATTACGGCATGCAGCTTCTTGAAGACCATGTTTACAGTAGTTTAAGGCCTCCAATGGAGGGAACACATACTATAAATGGTCTAATGCAAAGTATAACGGTCAGTTAGCACTAAACCCAAAGCCACTAATAGAAAAACAAAACAAATGTAATTTAAAGAACTGTGTGTGTTCACAAATGAATCAGCTGGCACAAAGAATCCAACACAAATGTACTCAAAATGTATAAAAGCTCAGTCTCTGAATCACAAATGAAAATGCTAAGTCAAGCCAGTGTTTTAGTTGAGCAACAATGCTTTTGTCCCTCCAAAAAAGTATGAAATCCAAGAAATTAAAATAATCCAACTGCAAGAAATGAAATTAAAATTGATTTCACAAGCTCAATTGTAAATCTGTGTAATAATCCTGTGATGGGTGCGTGCTGGTGGCAGGGAAGTCAGGTGCAGGAGAGTGAACCTGGTATAAACGGAGCAGTTTAATGAATATACAAAAACTCAGAAAAACCTAAATATACAAAATAAAATAAGAGGGTGCAAAACCCCATCGCACACCAGAACATAACTTGCACCAAAACATACAACAAACAATCACCGACAAGGACATGAGAGGAAACAGAGGGTTAAATACACAACATGTAATTGATCGGATTTGAACCTGGTGTGATGGAAGACAAGACAAAACCAATGGAAAATGAAAAATGGATCGGCGATGGCTAGAAGGTCGGCGACGTCGACCGCCGAACACCGCCCAAACAAGGAGATTGGGCGACTTCGGAGGAAGTCGTGACAAATCCAGCCTGGCTTTAGAGACATAAGATTTCTGAGCACCTCCAAGACATATGATGTCTACTAATGGTCTAGATACTTTAGACAAAAAAGTAGGAAGGTAGGAAGATTGGTCAGGAAGGATGGGCATAATCTGCGACTACAATCCAAAGGTTCCGTGTTTGAGTTGTGTCGGGGACAACTATAGCGTTTATAGCGTTTTAGCAAACCCTTTCATTAATCCTTATTCTAAACTTAACCCCATTCACCTAACCTGCTAAGTAAATTCACCTAACCTTTGTCATTTTAGTTCCCCTAACCTTTCACATAAAGTATCCTAACCTTTGTCATTAGTTCACATAACCACCAACGTAACATCATCCAATTTGTATGCCATTGTACGACCGTTATTCCATTCATAAAGTAACCAAATGTAAAGTTACATATCATACTAAATGGAGTGTCACAGATTTATGTACAGAATTATATGAAATGCCATGAGACTACGTTGAAAAATCCAAAGGAAGTGGTGTCCAGAAGAAAACCCTGCAATATATACAGTAAGTAGGCCTTAGAAATAGCATTCAGAACTTTTGTCCTTAGACGCAATCATCCACAGAAGAAATGTCTCTTAAAAATCACTTAATATCCCTTAAACAAGTCTTTCAGAATGTTACCACATGTATGGAGTGAGAAAACAGACCTATTCAAGATGGCTTCCTGACACACCTACTTCCTATTTGACTCACACCAGAAAGTGACTATAGTTGTGTTTAGAGAATGACTGGAACCCACATCCTAATACACATCACAAGGAACCTTGTGAGTTACAATATTACACTGTACACAGTGCATTTGGAAAGTATTCAGACCCCTTGACGTTTTCCACATTTTGTTACATTACAGCCTTATTCTAACATTGATTAAATAAAAACTATTTCCTCATCAATCTACACACAATACCCCATAATGACGAAGCGAAAACAGGTGTTTAGAAATGTTTGCAAATGTATTAACAATAAAAAACAGAAATACCTTCTTTACATACAGTTGAAGTCAGAAGTTTACATACACTTAGGTTGGAGTCATTAAACCTCGTTTTTCAACCACTCCACAAATGTCTTGTTAACAAACTATAGTTTTGGCAAGTTGGTTAGGACATCTACTTTGTGCATGACACAAGTCATTTTTCCAACAATTGTTTACAGACAGATTATTTCACTTATAACTCACTGTATCACAATTCCAGTGGGTCAGAAGTTTACATACACTAAGTTGACTGTGCCTTTAAACAGCTTGGAAGGTTCCAGAAAATGATGTCATGGCTTTAGAAGATTCAGATAGGCTAATTGACATAATTTGAGTCAATTGGAGTTGAACCTGTGGATGTATTTCAAGACCTACCTTCAAACTCAGTGCCTCTTTGCTTGACATCATGGGAGAATCAAAATAAATGAGACAAGACCTCAGAAAAAAATTGTAGACCTCCACAAGTCTGGTTCATCCTTGGGAGCAATTTCCAAAGGCCTGAAGATACCACGTTCATCTGTACAAACAATAGTACGCAAGTATAAACACCATGGGACCACACAGTCGTCATACCGCTCAGGAAGGAGACTCGTTCTGTCCCCTAGAGATGAATGTACTTTGGCGCAAAAAGGGCAAATCAATCTCAGAACAACAGCAAAGGACCTTGTGAAGATGGTGGAGGAAACAGGTACAAAAGTATCTATATCCACAGTAAAACGAGTCCTATATCAACATAACCTGGAAAGCCGCTCAGCAAGGAAGAAGCCACTGCTCCAAAACCGCTATAAAAAGGCCAGACTACGGTTTGCACCTGCACATGGGGACAAAGATGGTACTTTTTGGAGAAATGTCCTCTGGTCTGATGAAGCAAAAATAGAACTGTTTAGCCATAATGACCACCGTTATGTTTGGAGGAAAAAGGGGGAGGCTTGCAAGCCGAAGAACACCATCCCAACCGTGAAGCACGGGGGTGGAAGCATCATGTTGTGGGGGTGCTTTGCTGCAGGAGGGACTGGTGCACTTCACAAAATAGATGGCATCATGAGGGAGGAAAATTATGTGGATATATTGAAGCAACATCTCAAGACATTAGTCAGGAAGTTAAAGCTTGGTCGCAAATGGGTCTTCGAAATGGACAATGACCCCAAGCATACTTCCAAAGTTGTGGCAAAATGGCTTGAGGACAACAAAGTCAAGGTATTGGAGTGGCCATCACAAAGCCCTGACCTCAATCCCATAGAGAATTTGTGGGCAGAACCGAAAAAGTGTGTGCGAGCAAGGAGGCATACAAACCTGACTCAGTTACATCAGCTCTGTCAGGAGGAATGGGACAAAATTCACCCAACTTATTGTGGGAAGCTTGTGGAAGGCTATACGAAACGTGTGACCCAAGTTACACAAAGGCAATGCTACCAAGTACTAATTAAGTGTATGTAAACTTCTGACCCACTGGGAATGTGATGAAAGAAACAAAAGCTGAAATAAATCATTCTCTATTATTATTCTGACATTTCACATTCTTAAAATTAGCTGGTGTTTCTAACTGACCTAAACAGGGAATTTTTACTAGGATTAAATGTCAGGAATTGTGAAAAACTGAGTTAAAATGTATTTGGCTAAGGTGTATGTAAACCTCCGACTTCAACTGTAGGTTTTCAGACCCTTTGCTATGAGACTCAAAATTGAGCTCAGGTGCATCCTGTTTGCATTGATCATCCTTGAGATGTTTCTACAACTTGATTGGAGTCCACCTGTGATAAATTCAATTGAATTAACATGATTTGGAAAGACACACACCTGTCTATATAAGGTCCCACAGTTGACAGTACATGTCAGAGAACCAAGCCATGAGGTTGAAGGAATTGTCCGTAGCACTACGAGCCAGGATTGTGTCGAGGTACAGATTTTGGAAAGGGTGCCAAGAAATATCTGCAGCATTGAAGGTCCGCAAGAGCACAGTGGCATCCATAATTCTTAAATGGAAGAAGTTTGGAAACACCAAGACTCTTCCAAGAGTCCTGCCAAACTGAGCAATCGGGGGAGAAGGGCCTTTGTCAGGGAGGCGACCAAGAACCCGATGGTCACTCTGACAGAGCTCCAGAGGTCCTTCTTTCAGAAGGACAACCATCTCTTCAGCATTCCACCAATCAGGCCTTTATGGAAGAGTGGCCAGATGGAAACCACTCCTCAGTATAAGTCACATGATAGCCCACTTGGAGTTTGCCAAAAGGCACCTGAAGGACTCTCAGACAATGAGAATCAAAATGCTCTGGTCTGATGTAACCAAGATTGAACTCCTTGGTCTGAATGCTAAGCGTCACATCTGGAGAAGACCTTTCACCATTCCTACGGTGAAGCATGGTGGTGGCAGCATCATGCTGTGGGGATTTCTTTCAGTGGCAGGGACTTGGCAACTGGTGAGCATCGAGGGAAAGATTAACGGAGCAAAGTACAGAGAGATGACTGATGAAAACCTGTTCCAGAGCACACAGGACCTCAGACTGGGGCAATGGTTCACCTTCCAACAGGACAACCCTAAGGTCACAGCCAAGACAACACAGGAGTGCCTTCGGGAGAAGTCTCTGAATGTCCTTGAGTGTTCCAGCCAGACCCCGGAATTGAACCTGATCGAGCATCTCTGGAAAGACCTGAAAAAAGCTGTGCAGCAATGCTCCCCATCCAACCTGACATAACTTGAGATGATCTTCAAATACAGGTGTGCCAAGCTTGTAGCGTCATACCCAAGAAGACTCGGGGCTGTAATTGCTGCCAAAGGTACAAAGTACTAAGTAAAGTGTCTGAATACTTGTGTAAATGTAATAATTCAATTTTTATACATTTTCAAAAATAAATAAAAATAACAGTTTTTGCTTTGTCACCATGGGGTATTGTGTGGATTGATGAGGGGAATTTATTTATTTTGAATCCATTTTAGAATAAGGCTGTAACATAACAAAGTGTGGAAAAAAACTGGTCTGAATACTTTTCGAACGCAGTGTATGTCTATGTTTTAGTGTTTCTGGCGATGATTCAATTGAATATGCCATTTATGTAAATACACATATTTATTTGTGTAAGACCTGTCCCTTCTGCTGTTAAAATGTTACTGCATATCATATGCAGTAATGGCAGCACTTTTTGTTTGCATTATCTGCTGTAAGCTCTAGGCATACTCTTTGTTTGCATTATCAGCTGTAAGCTCTAGGCATACTCTTTGTTTGCCCAGTTTGCCCTCGTACACGGAACTGGAAATCCTAGCCAGCATCTATCTGTTCTAATCGCCATAGTTATCCCACGATAAAGGCATCCCTGCTTGATCAGCATTGTCAGCTTTGGTGCCAGAACCTGAGTGTTCTCTAAACACTGAATGTCTGACACATGCCAAGTCCAGGCAACAATTCAATCAGTGTGCGATCACTGGGGACACAGGCTTATTGACAAAGAGACAATACGTGGGCAGCTAGCTGGCACTCTGACAGAAACATGGACGCCACACCACAAACCAGAATGTCCTATTTAGCTGATATGATGCACATCTGAATGTGTTAAAAAAGTATATTGACTAACATTATCTATGCTATAAATTCAATGTATATTTTATTCACTGTTTGCGCAATGCAGCAGTTTTGGGACTATTGCCATGTATTTAAAAAAAAATCCTATCTGTCACCAATTCAGTACAGTGCCCTTATTACTGTGTAACTACCATGTAATTACAATGTAACAAGTATTCTAATGGCTCATTATTACACTGTACTCACACTGTATTGAAACCAGTGACATTAACCTTAACCTAACCCATAGTAAGTACAGCGTAAATACAGTGTAATAATGAGAGACATTGTGAGAATTGTGTGACACACTGTGTCAATACCCACTCCCTTATCAGGTATACCTGTAGCAGTAAGAGACGCCTCCATAGCAGTGGTGTTCCCCAGTTATGCCATTACTCTAATGCAGGTATTCCCACCCAGGGGTACGCGCAATGCTGTCGGGGGTACACCAAATAAAAAGGTGATTCACATAAAAAAATTAAAAATAACAGTCCATTTATATTTTCCAACGGGGCTATACATTTGGGTGAGGTTTTTTTCTTGCTTGAGTAGCCTCGTTTCACTGCCAAAAATAAAATTAAACCATCTAGTGTTCAGCGAAATAACAACACAATGTCAAATACAGGTAGCCTAGTCAAATAATTAACATCCAATCACATTAACTGTTACTCTCTCGCGGGAATTCCACTAACGGTCCATATGTAGCCAAACATAGCTGCTGCTCATTCCGTTTGCTCGAAAATTGATAAATGGTTTAAAAAAGTAAGGCCCGTGTCTATAGAGACACATACCAGCTCTACTGGTAGTACTGCTACTACCAGCAGTACTAAACCTGCACCTGTCGACAACACAAGTTGTTCTGCTTCCACGAGCACATCCAATGCTATCATCAGTAATTCTACATTTGTTGCTAGCATGGACACTGACAGTTGTGCATGTGATGTAGCCGAAGACCTACTGCCCTCTTACCCGGGTAAGCACTGAACAACAGACAGGGACATTGGACCATTGAAGAGGCGCAAATATGATGAGAACTACATTTATTTGGGGTTCACTTATATTGGAAGTAGTGCCTTTCCTAGGCCACAGTGTGTTATATATGCAAAAGTACTATCTCACAACTCAATGAAACCTTCACTGTTGCGCAGACATTTAGAAACAAAACATACCAATTTGAAAAATAAGGAAGAGGGAGTTTTTTGAACGAGAATTAAGACGACTTTCGAGTAGTAAGACATGTACAAAAGCAACAGATACCATAAAAAAACACCATCCAAAAACTATACAGACAATTACCGAACAACACTGTTTCACGACACATCAGTGACATGGAAGGAGATTTTTTTAAACAATTACTGTTTCACATACAAGCCAGTGAGTTCTATGCGTTACAGCTGGATGAGTCAATAGACGTGGCGGGCCTGGCACAGCTTCTGGTATATGTCCGTTACGTTTATGGGGGGGTCAGTTAAGGAAGACATCCTCTTCTGCAAACTACTGGAAACCAAGACAACAGAAGAGGATGTTTTTAAAGTACTGGACAGCTTGTGACATCAAATGGACTTTGGTGGTCACGATGTGTTGGTATCTGTACTGATGGTGCAAAAGCCATGACAGGGAGACATAGTAGAGTGGTAACGCATGTGCAAGCAGGCTCTTGCTGCCAAGGGAATGCCTGACAGCTTGAAATATGTTTTGGACACTACAGTGAAAATGGTAGACTTTGTTAAAGCAAGGCCTCTGAACTCTTGTGTATTTTCTGCACTATGCAATGATATGGGCAGCGACCATGTAACGTTTTTACAACATACAGAAGTGCGCTGGTTATCAAGGGGCAAAGTATTGACACGAGCATAAAGTTTTCTTTACTGACTATAATTGTTACTTGTCTGACCTCTTGCATGATGATGAGTTTCTCATATGACTGGCCTATCTGGGTGATGTTTTTTCTCGTCTGAATTATCTGAATCTAGGATTACAGGGACTCTCATGCATCTATATTCAATGTTCTGGACAAAACTGAGGCTATGATTAAGAAGTTGGAGCTCTTCTTTGTCGGCATTAGCAACGACAACACACAGTCTTTCCATCATTGTATAATTGTTTTGTGTGCAAATGAACTCAAGCTTACGGACAATGCAAATGTGATATAGTGAAGCACCTGAGTGAGTTGGGTGTGCAATTACGCAGGTACTTTCCCGAAACGGATGACACAAACAACTGGATTAGTTATCCCTTTCATGCCCTGCCTCCAGTCCACTTACCGATATCTGAACAAGAGAGCCTCATCGAAATTGCAACAAGCGGTTCTGTGAAAATTTAATTTAATCAGAAGCCACTGACATATTTCTGGATTGGGCTGCTCTCAGAGTATCCTGCCTTGGCAAATCGCGCTGTTAAGACACTGATGCCTTTTGCAACCATGTACATATGTGAGAGTGGATTCTCAGCCCCCACTAGCATGATAACTAAATACAGGCACAGACTGTGTGTGGAAAATGATTTAAGACTAAGACTGTCTCCAAAACCATCCAACATTGCAGAGTTATGTGCCGCCTTTCAAGCACACCCTTCTCATTAACCTGTGGTGAGTTATTCACAATTTTCGATGAACAAATAAGGTTTTATATGTAAGATGGTTAAATAAAGAGCAAAATTATTGATTATTATTATATTATTTTTTGTGCCCTGGTCCTATAAGAGCTCTTTGTCACTTCCCACGAGCCAGGTTGTGACAAATACTCACAGTCATTCTTATGCTTAATAAATGTATTGTATAGTGTGTGTGTGTGTGGCAGGCTTACAATGATGGCGAAAAACAACATTTGAGAGTGCCCTGACCCTGGTGCTAGAGGGGGTAAACAGCTGGAGGTGGAATGTTTGAAGGGGTACGGACTATAAAAAGTTTGGGAACCACTGCTCTAATGGAAGTGGATGAAAACATTATCCACTGTGAATCTACAAAAATCTCTCATTACAGAAAACTCCTAATTTTAAAATAGTAATAGGCTACATTTTGTAGATATTACATGATTCACTCATAGGAATAATATTATTTTAATAATAATATTTTGGCTATTGACTTCCAGTAGACTTCTTGTGAGTCGTCATCAAGTATTTGCAATAATTATTGCAAAGTCTTGGCAACTGTATCTGAGTTTTTAAGCATTAGGGAGTGTTAAGGATTACAGATTCAGAACCTCATATAATACTGAAATAAAGACCTGCTGTCACATCTGCTCCTGCCACGCCCTCTAGTGCTCATCCGGTGTCACCTTGACCTGCCGCCACTCCCCCAGTGCTCTCTCCCTCTCCCTCCCTCTCTCTCTCTGTGTGTGTGTGTGTGATTCTGTGGGCAGAGACAGGTGTGCTGGAGTCAGAGCAGATCCCCACCACCTGCAACCTGTTCCATAATCAAGACCTCTACAAATATTCAGTCCTGCCAATTCAACACTGCCAGATCGTAATTGCTGCCCACTCAGCCCATGTTTCTAGCCGTTTGTTCCTGTTGTGCCTATCTTCCCTTGCCTGATGCTGTTTTCCTCTCCGCTATTCTTCTGCCAGCTCTGACTCTGGTCCCTGTTTCCAGTCCGACTTCTCGTCAGTCCTGCTACTCTGTCCTGGATTCCCCCCCGGACCTGCTTACCCTGTCCCGACACCTCTCGCTCCAGCCTCAGCCTCCGCACCTGGTTTCCAGCAACCCGCCCGAGCTTCCCCTGGCCTGCACCCCCCTGTGTTTCAATAAATACATTGGTTACCTCATCCCAGTCTCCTCGTCAGAGTCTGCTCTTGGATTCACCTGTTCCGCTCCGCGTGACACCTGCAGTCAACTTTGATTTCACTCAGTGCATTCTTTTGCATCAGGGTGTACTTCCAGTAAGATAATAAGATAATTATTAGCAGTTTACTCCTTTAGGGTCGGGGGAAATCCTTGATTTGTTTGTATAATTCAGACCTTTATCAAACTCCAGGGGCTACCTGGGCCTACTCTTGACAAGGCATCCCATCACTTTGAAAGACAACTGATTTACAAATAAAAAAGGAGCCTGTTTTAATAAATAGTAAGCATAAGGTAGACAGAGAGAGAGGCCTCTCTTCCATGTGCTTGGTGTCCTTCCCGCTTTAACAAGAGCTGACACCTTGTGTCTGGAATACACACTATCAAACAAGATGTGTGAGGATCCACTGTGCTCCCCAATGCATACTAAAATCCTATAGGTCCCTCTCAGAAGCCCAGGAGACAGTCACTTTTTATTTTAAATATCCAGGCACTTGGTATGTATGCCTTCTCTTACATTGAGCAAATACTTTACTAGCGCACAATTGCTTTTTGTACAGAGCACAGTGGATGCAATCATTTTGGCTTTACAGCTCGAAGCACCCAGCATGTGTCAAAGAGAGTGGAAAAGACTATCTTAAAAAATCCAGGAGAGTGGGAACTCTAACGCTTTCAATCGGTTTATTTATTTTCAGCAATATCAGAACCGTTACAAATGTCATGACACACATGCTTCATGAACTAACCCTGCAATACACTTTTTTAAATACTGTATGAAACAGACAAAAACATCTTCATATTCAGCAGTATTGTGAGAGAGTTGTAAGGAGTCAGATATGATGTGGCCTAGAGAGTAAATGTCTGTACGCACAACAACTAAATGTCTGTACGCACAAAAATGGTGAACTTCACTTCAAGTTGACATCACATGGAGTGTTGATTGCAAGGATAGCCTACAATTGATTGTGTCGTTTGAGAGCTTTTTGTACGGAAAAAGACAGGGACCTCAGGGACTGGCATGAGGCCCAGAAACCAATGGTGTATGAACCATTCCCATGGGCCAAAGGGCTAGTTCCTCCCTGTTTAAAAGCGACCCTGGCATCATAATGTTGTTATTTGAAAACAGATGTGTTGGAGAACACCTGCTGTGCTGTTTTATTAGAATCCTCAATTCCCTTTATTTGATATGAAGCAGATTTCTGTTGTCTCACTACCTTTGTACTTTTATGACAGCCTTTGTAATAATGCAATCACTGTAGATCATAAAAAATATGATTTGCTTTTGTAGGCTAATTCAAAGTCTCCTGTGGACCTCTAGGGAACATCTCACGAATCACCAGTGGTCAACAAACCTCAGTTTGGGAACCTGCGGCCAAATGTATAGGTCTTGTCTTTGTGTTGGATACAGTTGTACTCTGTCTCGGACAGTGAGAAGTCGAAATATCTTCCTGAGACCAGCCGAGACCAGCAGAGTAAAAAATAATTTATCAGCATCCATTCAGTCAGCGCATAAAACCTCTTCGCCAGGCCAATTATATACACTCCTTTCTTGAAATGTTAATATCTTAACAGCCTTTATATGTATTATAGACATGTTTGCGCAGTAGAGAAACCAATAGGCCTTCACTGTGTGACAGGTCTGTGATTCTGAAAGTACAACAGCCGTACTCAGCACACTCGTGTAGGAGAGTGCATTTTCTGTTAAACACAAAGGGCCAGTGGTGTAGAGGATGGTATATGCAGGTATAAACCGTATACCCAATTATTTTCAGTGGGCATTGCTTATACTCACTTCTTTATCCCTATATATGCATATCAAAGTAGTGTAGAGGAGGTATACGACTTATCAATTATGTAGTACAATAGAAAGATGATGAACAAAGTAGCCTACACAATCGCAAAGCACGTAAAATATATTTGCATGCCTGCTGCACACAACCTAGTTTCAGTGGAATATCATCTGCAGGCAGCAAGAGTGTGCAGCTCTCAGCTGGTTTTGGAATGGAGCAGCTCACAGAAGAATGACATCGGTAGCCTGTAGGGTAGGAAAGACGTTTCAACGTATGATATCTACCAGTAAATGCTAACTAAAGCAACAATGGGTACGCAAACCAGGTATTGAAAAGGTTTAGTCCGAAGTGTTGGTTAGTAGGCTATTTGTGATGCCCAATTGTCATCATGATTGTTTGCATCAGGGGCTTAGACATGGATGGACCTGGGTGGTCAGAGGCCCACCCACTGGGTAGCCAGGCCCTGACAGGCCCACCCAATCAGACTGATGTGGTTTAAGCATTGTTGTGGACTTAGAGGTTACATTTTCTTTTCTTATAAAAAGTGTTATTTTGAGAGTGAAAATTTGAAAAATCTATAGGAAATAAACTTGGACTTAATGAGCCAATTGGTCCCAATCCTAAGAATACAAAAACACAACCATTAAGCATTTCCCAATCAAAATGTACTACTATTATTCCCCATTGCAAAAACACATTTCACATTTAGCACACAAATTATGCAATGACCTAAAGATTAAAGTAGAACTGACAGAGTTTTAACTACTTTGCAGATATGAAACAAAAAGAGAAATCGTAATATCAGCCAGAATATAACATTCCCAGTTTATGCTACAAAACAAACTTTATAAGAGGTTTTAAAAATAGGTTCTATTTGACTCAACGTTCCATGACGTACACTAAGGAATTGTTGGCAGAATTGATGGATGCAATTCAATGCATGATTCATATAATTCACAAACACATCACAGCTGGCCTGTTATATTGTTTTCTGCCTCCATTCGGGATGCCTTGTTTCAGTTTCAATGATTCAGTATTTTGGACGAATGTTAAAAAAAAAAAAATGTAACTAAAGCTGGGAATGTAACTAAAGCTGGGAATGTCAATACAATCTAACTAGCAAGGGAAATGATCACAAGTCAGTCATAGTGTGGCTAGTTCAAAGTGAATGATGGCAGGCCCATGTGGCAAATAACTTGTTTGTATAAATGTCTACTGTAGCTCTTTTTATTTAAAAAAAATGTTTAACTTTTTTTCCCCAATTAGATAAATCTACTGTAGCTCTGATTGGCTATAGCACACCGGTCTGTGAAGACACCGGTCCTGGACAAGACAAATGTTTTCATTCGGTTTTATTTACTGCAGTGTACAGTATATTAGTTGTCCAAACGCACAGCCAATTTCCCACTCTATATTGCTATAGGATTTTCACAAATGCCTTAGTATACATAATTCCCAAACATTCTAAGAATTTAGGAAAACGTGAAAATGACCATATCTAAGTGATCGCTTGTCTGATTTCTTTTTTTAAATGTCATATTCTTCCTGGGGTTGTATATGAACAGATTTTAATAAGATTTGGTCCCACTCATTAAGTCAAAATGTGATTGGTTGATTCCACTGTCACTCCAAAATGTTGTCCTTATACAGTTGAATGGCAGATGCCTTTATCTAGCTTCTGGTGGACTAGCCAATGGCTGATTTAGCTAGCTAGATATATCTCCCCGGAGACCAGCAAAGAAAACCCTTTCCTTTCCAACAGAAATTGAAGAGATTAAATCAGAAAATCATTGAAAATAATAATATAATATTATTAGAATCATTATTATATAAATCCTTAGCCCGCCTCTGAAGGCGTAGAAGGCCCATTGTTTCCCACTATGTCTGGGTTAGTAATAATTTGTAGAGTGGCTCTATTGTTCCTCAGCAGCATTTATTCACTATTCTGAATGTCTAAAGAATCCATATGTTGTTCTGAAAAATGAACACAGAAATACTGGACATTTTGTTATGGTGGTGATTTGATCTTGAATCAGTCCCGCTTTAGATGGTCTCAAACTCAACATTGCTTAACACAATAGAAATATAATGATTGGTGCAACTGCTAAGGATTGATTGGTGCAACTGTAGGAACCTGACATCCTTGAGAAAAATAATACACAAACTTATTAGTGTAGTGAGTCAGAATTATACTGTAGCCTATACATCAATACCACATAATGATATTCTCACTTATGCTCCATATCTCCTGATATTTCTGCACTTTTTACTTTTACATTCTTGACATTGCCACTATTATCAACCGCAATGGTTAACTTCCCAATTGTGTGATATTCAGCAATGGCATTAACGAACCGCTGCAGTGCCATTATTTCTCAGGAGTTTTGATATTGCAACCTTCGCTGTTGAAACTCTCAGTGCTGTTTCCATGGTTACCACCACTCTGCCTCTCAGGCTATTGTGTAGCTCTCTTCCTGTCTAGCCTGTGAGAATTGTCTCCTCTCACTCAGCCCATGGATGCTACACAACGTCTCATCTCTCGCTCTTTCTCTCGCTCTTTCTCTCTCTCTCTCTCTCTCTCTCTCTCTCTCTCTCTCTCTCTCTCTCTCGGTCTCATCTCTCTCTTTCCCTCTCTCTTAGCTCTCTTTCTCTCTCAAGACATTTCATCATTTACATTTTCAGTGAATTAATGCTTTACAGCTATAAGCTATACAGATCTTAATTTGACCAGTGTCACAGCAAAATAATCCTGCACTAACAGGATTTGAACATTTAGTCCATAATGTAGCTTGATTGGTGGTTAGGCTATTAGCTGGCAAGTATTAGGCATCATGAAAAGTGCAATACTGTTAATATAACTGTGTGTTAGTGCAAATTGTCAGTACATTTATGTAAGTAATGAAGCTCATCTGCATTTCCTGTGGTGCAGGAAAATGTTCAGCAACAAAAGAGTGATCAAATTAAGATCCTTCATCTGTACATGGTGTTTACGAGTTTACCACATAGATTCCCTTACAATACCGGAACCATCAGTTGGAGTGTTCTATTATGTTCATTCAGTGTAGGAGCTAATGTATGTCATGCAGTGATCTTTACCATACTTACTTTTGAATATGTTTTCTTTATCTTGACTTTCTTAAGGGGCCGGGAGATATCATTACCTCATCCCCTTCAGTTCTCATCCCCAAAATGGATAGGTACTCAAAAGTGCACACATATGATGTAGAGATGTAGACTTCATTGACATCTTTGGCACTTACTCACACTCTCTCAAGGGTAGGGCCATGCACGGTGAGTGATTTGACCAGTTGGGGACTTTGAGAAGTGCTGACAACACTATGCTAAGCCTTCCACTTCTAATCCATGTGAGGTCTGACTCCTCTGACCACCACTAGTGCGTACAGACTGTGCAGTCAGCTTATAATTACTGCTCAATGACCAGAGGATCACATGACCACTTGGTCAGACAAGCTCTGGAGATATTAAGGTTTTGCCGCTTCAATTGCTGGCCAATGTCTCTAACCAATCCTTGCTGAAGACAGAGCGATCATGTGACGACTCAGGGTAATAGTTCCAACCTTCTATCTGGCTTAGAGAAATTGATAGGATTTTCCTGTCTGCTTGCCTTTGAGTTGTTTGTCAAACGTCTCAGATTTCTCAGCATGACAATCCCATTAATCAAGTCTGATTATAGGGAGATGATTTCACCTGAATAATTGGAGTTTTGCTCTAGTAACTCTCTGAAATGTCTCACTATTAAATGCATGAATGTGATGACCGGGAATATAAAATGGGTGAAGTCATTATTCCATAATCTTAAGTGGGCCTGTAAGCAGGTACCTTCCCACCTCCCTTAACATTTCAGTGTTCTTTATGGCTTGCTGACTTGGCTAAGGAGAGTAGAGGCCAATTACTGTACATAGAATGCCCTGGCAGCTCACTTCATCATTTATGGTCTCTCAAAGGGACAAACTCTGGACTAAATGTTAAGTTGCAGAGCTAAACATTGCAACTTGAAACCTACAATTGAATTGATGCAGTAGGCAATTGTAAACGTCATACTTCTGGGTCAGTAAACATAAGAGCATAGATTATTGCATACCATTACTATAATGCAAAGAATATTATCACTGAAAGCTTGTTGAAGGAAGGTAGACTTGTAGAACATGGTTAATATATTCATCATGTGTGGCTGATATTAGAAAGTTACCATTAGGAAGGTAAAAATAATAATTGACGTCTTTGACACTACTTTAGCACACTCTGCAAGTCCTTGATTGTCTTACAACTACACCAGCATTAGACAAGTTGTTGATAGTATAGGAGATATATATCCCAATGCCTAGTTGGTGTCCTCGTGGTGATGAAGGATTCATTAGGACAGCAGTTCCAGCTGTATCTGGACACAGCAAAGGCGATGTGACAGCCTGCTGAAATACTGTTCCAACCTGTCACTATGATTGCCTAATTGGCTGGCCTCTCAAATCAGATGAAGCTGCAGGAGCATTCATTATTGCGCCAGCATGGCACCTCTACAGAGATAATTACTCTGCTAGAAAGTAGGCAAATCGCCGAAGTCTGGGGTCTTTCCACTGTGTTGAGGTAATCATTGTGTGCTTGCAAAATAGGCCAATGAATGACAACTGGCAAAAAAACCTACACAAAATGAAGTGCAATTTAAGGCAAAACTGTTATAATTAAATACTTCAAACTGGCAAATCATGATGGGGTGAGTGGCTTACACTGCTGAAAGGTATTGTGCTTGAATAATTTATATACAGTAGGTATTTATTTGAATACATCATGGATACTTTATGAAATCAGTGAACATTGTTAAATAGTTGTAGCAAGGTGACACAATTTGTTCTAACGGCCTTCAAACTAATTCTTGAATGCATTTTGTCTGACTTTTCCTGGCTATTTTGTCAGCAGCTATTGCATTGCTGTGGTTCACTGATTGAAGTATTTTGAGCCACAAGTGCTCTGACCCTGATTCATAAATAATTGATATGTGGACCATCTGGGATGTGTGTATAGAGAAAGAGAGAGTAAAAGGTGGACTATCTCAACCAGACAGGTGATAAAAAGGTTTAGACAACATTGTCCTGTTAGTACAGAGGATAATAAACAGTTTATTGACTGTATTACAGACCCACAATTTTGACAACCGGATGTGCTGATACACAGTATATACACTGACCCTATCTATAGCTTCTTACTTTCTTGTGTTCTTCTTATTCCTTATTTTTATTTCTTGTGTGTTTTGGTTCTACCTTATGTTATTTTTAGTGCTACATTGATATTGATTACTGCATTTTGGGGGGTTTGGAGCTTGCAAGAAAATAATTTCACTGTACTTGTGCACGATATTAAAACTTGAAACTTACTGTGGTTACATTGATTTGTTCACATCTTCTTTAGACTTCAGTCTAGGTTCGGCTGGGTGCTGAGGAGTGTCAGAAGCCTTTAAGTTATTAGAGTGAAGAAGCTCATTTATATTTCAAAGACAACCTCATCTTAAACATGTTTCTTTCAAAAACAATTTACAAGAGCGCTACTGTATGTTAACAAACCATTCAGGTCTTTTTTTATGTTATTGTAGCCCTATATACAACTCTGTTTTAGATCTTTCATCTTTGTGTTACAGTCGGGATGTCGTTTCATCACCAACCCACACGTTTCCTCCGCATTTCTCCATAAGATTCCGAGGTGGTGCGTATAGACTCAGATCATTTTTGGTGACACCCTGGGGGTTTCACTGCTGATAAATGTCAGGGGAAGAGGCTCTTTGTTTGTCTTCAAAGACGCCCTCACACCTGACGCTGCCTCCGTTTTGGAGGAGGCTAATTATGTTTCCCTTGACGAGCGCTCATTTTTACCCAGCTTCAGAACACATATTCACAGTCTTTTTGGTTGGCACTGTCAGAATGTCTATATTTGATTTCAAACGCCACAATTTCCTGCACCCATGTCATATTCCCATATAGTGATCGTGAAATGTCAAATCAAAGAGGAGATATTCTGCTTGTGGTTTCTGACTGAAGTGTGATTGTCAAACAAACCTTTACTTAAATCCATGTTTAAATCTTTGCTCTGTAGCTTACCTAACCTGTGTCATAGAGGAATAGTAAGACAAACAAATTAACAAGCAGATAAGATAATTAGACTCATGATTTACTTATGAATGATAACAAACAATGTCATTGAATTATTTTGGAGAATAACTATCAGAATGTCATTAGAGATGGTCAGCAGGTTCAGAGGAAAACATCGTTATTTGTACCGACAGTACAGTATACATGGAGAATGTAGATGAAAACCATGTATAATTTTGAGGAGATTTTCTCACATCTTGTGAGGAGGAGATAATTTAATTTGTATTCATTGGTATTCTTGGCCATCTCAAATGGCAACACAGCCATAATGTTTCACAGCTCCCTGGACTCCAAAAGCTCCCACACACCAAACTGCCTAATATATATGTGCAGCCTGGGAACACATATGCTTTGTTTTGAATACAAATGGACCTCTATTACATGTCCTAGATCCACATGTTAATTAGTCTGATGTGTTCCACACCAAATTACTTTTAAAGGTTGGGTCATGGCTAACACTCACTAGCTGGAATAATGGCGTCGGAAGAGATGGCTGCCGTTTTACGGTCCTCTAACCAATTGTGCTATTGTGTGTGTTTTTTGTAACTTATTTTGTACATAATGTTTCTGCCACCGTCTCTCATGAATGAAAAGAGCTTCTAGATATCAGGACGGCGATTACTCACCACGTACTGGAAGAATACTTTTTTTCTTTAACTTCTCTAGGGTAGGGGGCAGCATTTGGAATTTTGGATGAAAAGCATGCCCAAGTTAAACTGACTTCTACTCAGGCCCAGAAGATAGGATATGCATATAATTAGTAGATGTGGATAGACAACACTCTACAGTTTCCAAAATTGTTAAAATAACGTCTGCGAGTATAACAGAACTGATTTGGCAGGCGAAAACCTGAGAAAAATACATTCAGGTAGGATTTTTTTTTTGTTGGTAGTTTTCTATTCAATGCCATTACAGTATCCATTGACTTAGGACTCAAATTGCAGTGCCTATGCCTTCCACGAGAAGTCAGTCAACAGACTTTAGAAATGATTTCATGCTTGTATCTGAAAAATAAGGGAGTAAGAGCAGTCTGAATGAGTGGACCCTGCCGTGTCACAGAGATTTTTCTTTACGGATGCAATTTAGATTTTTTGGTCTGCTTGTTGTGACTGCGTTTGAGCCTGTAGATAACTGACGAAAACGCGGTTTTCGGATATAAAGAGAGACTTTATCGAACAAAAGGAACACTTATTGAATAAATGAATGTCTTCTGAGTGCAAACATATGAAGATCATCAAAGGTAAGTGATTCATTTCATCTCTATTTCTGACTTGTGTAACTCTTCTACTTGGCTGGTTACTGTTTGTAATGATTTGTCTGCTGGGCTATGTTCTCAAATAATTGTAAGGTATGCTTTCGCCGTAAAGCATTTTTGAAATCTGACACAGTGGTTGGATTCACAAGAAGTTCATCTTTAAACCTATGTAAAATAGTTGAATTTTTATAATGAGTATTTCTGTATTTGAATTTGGCGCTCTGCAATCTCATTGGATGTTGGCCAGGTGGGACGCTAGCATCCCACATACCCTAGAGAGATTTTAATGGTCGGATGCAAAGGATTTACTCCAGACATCCGACAAGGGCCTCATCCCCGTCATTCGCAGGAGAAATAGACGGAGACATTGAGGCCGTAGGTCAGCCTGCCTTGTAAGGATCTGACAGCGAGTGTGTAATCTGCCTTTATTATCAATCCTATTAGCCAACGTACAATCACTGGATAATAAAATAGACGAACTACGAGGACGTATATCCTACCAACGGGAAATTAAAAACTGTAATAACTTATGTTTCACAGAGTTGTGGATGAACGATGACATGAATAACATACAACTGACGGGTTTTACACTTTTTTGGCAGGATAAAACAGCAGCCTCTGGTAAAACAAGCGGTGTCTCCACTAAATCTAAGGAATTCTTGAGGTTTTGCTCACCTGCGGAAGAGTGTCTCATGATAAGCTGTGGACCACACTATTTACCAAAGAGAGTTTTCAACTATATTCTTCATAGCTGTCTATTTACCACCACAAACCAATGCTGGATCTAAGACCGCACTCAATGAGCTGTATACGGCCATAAGCAAACAGGAAGACATCCAGAGGCGGCGCTCGTAGTGGTCGGGACTTTAATGCAGGGAAACTTAAATCCGTTTTACCTCATTTCTACCAGCATGTTAATTGTGCAACCAGAGGGAAAAAAACTCTAGACCACCTTTACTCCACACACAGAGATGCGCACAAAGCTTTTTGTGCGAGGGGTCCTCCATTTGGAAAATCTGACCATATTTCTATCCTCCTGATTCCTGCTTACAAGCAAAAATAAAAGCAGGAAGTACTGTACCATTGACTCGGTCAATAAAAAAAGTGGTCAGATGAAGCAGATGCTAAGCTACAGGACTGTTTTGCTAGCTCAGACCGGAATATGTTCCAGGATTTTTGCATTGCATTGCAGTCACTGGCTTCATCAATAAGTGCACCGATGACGTCGTCCCCACAGTGACTGTTCGTACATACCCCAACCAAAAGCCATGGATTACAGGCAAATTCCGCACTGAGCTAAAGGGTAGTGCTGCCGCTTTCTAACCCGGAAGCTTATAAGAAATCCCGCTATGCTCTTCGACGAACCATCAAACAAGACAAAGCGCCAATACAGGACTAAGATTGAATCGTACACCACCGGCTCCGACACTCATCGGATGTGGCAGAGCTTGCAAACTATTACAGACTACAAAGGGAAGCACAGCCGCGAGCTGCCCAGTGACACGAGCCAAACCAGACAAGCTAAATTACTTCTATGCTTGCTTCGAGGCAACACTGAAACATGATTGAGTGCATCAGCTGTTCTGGACGACTGTGTGATCACACTCTCCGTAGCCGATGTAAGACCTTTAAACAAGTCAACATTCACAAGGCCGCAGGGCCAGACGGAGTACTCCGAGCATGCGCTGACCAACTGGCAGTTGTCTTCACTGACATTTTCAACATGTCCCTGACTGAGTCAGTAATACCAACATGTTTCAAGCAGTCCAGCATAGTCCCTGTGCACAAGAACACAAAGGCAACCTGCCTAAGTGACTACCATCCCGTAGCATTCACGTCTTTAGCCATGAAGTGCTTTGAAGAGCTGGTCATGGCTCACATCAACATCATCATCCCAGAAACCTTAGACCCACTCCAAATTACATACCACCCCAACAGATCCACTGATGATGCAATCTCTATTGCACTCCACACTGCCCTTTCCCACCTGGACAAAAGGAACACCTATGTGAGAATGCTATTCATTGACTACAGCTCAGCATTCAACACCATTGTGCCCTCAAGGACCCTGGGACTAAACACCTCCCTCTGCAACTGGATCCTGGACTTCCTGACGGGCCGCCCCCAGGTGGTATGGGTAGGTAACAACACATTGGCCACGCTGATCCTCAACATGGGGGCCCCTCAGGGGTGCGTGCTCAGTCCCTTCCTGTACTCCCTGTTCACTCATGACTGCATGGCCAGGCACAACTCCAACACCATCATTAAGTTTGCAGATGACACAACACCGACAACGATGAGACAGCCTATAGGGAGGAGGTCAGAGACCTGACAGTGTGGTGCAAGGACAACAACCTCTCCCTCAACGTGATCAAGACAAAGGAGATGAAGGTGGACTACAGGAAAAGGTGGACGGAGCACGCCCCCATTCTCATCAACGGGGCTGTAGTGGAGCAGGTTGAGAGCTTCAAGACTCCAAGCCACCCGAATTCATAGACTGTTCTCTCTGCTACTGCACTGCAAGCGGTACTGGAGGGTCAAGTCTACATCCAAAAGACTTCTTAAGACTTCCGGTCCCCCCCCCCGTATATAGCCTCGCTATTGTTATGTCACTGCTGCTCTTGAATTATTTGTTACTGTTGTTTTAATTTTTTTTACTTAGCTATTTTTTAAACTTAATTAACACTTATTTTTTCATAAAACTGCATTGTTGGTTAAGGGCTTGTAAGTAAGCATTTCGCTGTAAGGTATTTGGCGCATGTGACAAATAACATTTGATTTGATATGACATAAATGTAGATAGCATCTCAAGTGTGCATACCTGTATGTTGCTATTTAAAAAGGGGTCAGGAATATGAAGATGTTCTGAGATCATTCAGATAAACTAGCGACATGGCAATATCCCCATACTGTGACAGTGTTACCATAGAGACTAAACCCACTGCACATAAGATTCTTTGGCTTGGGTACATTGTGGTCCACAGTTGAACATATCAGAGGACTTACTGCAGAAAATATCGATATAACTCGGAGGAATGTCAATACTTGGCTGTGCTCATCAATTTTAGTGTATCACAATAGTATCTGTAGAAGCCAGTAAGAGGCGTCTCCCACATGGCTAGTCTGAGTCCAACAACCAATCCTTTACACTGAGCTAACCTATAAATCAATGATGTATGAAGGAAGGGTGAAAAGACAACAGAAGGATCATGGCTTCTCTCTAGAAAGGAAACCCTGCAACAGTAAGGCCGCAACAGTAAGATTTGCAACTCCATATATATCATATCAGGGAATAACGCAATTATGTCAATGTTTTTTTGTTGAGAACTGAATTCTATAAAACAAAACAAACATATGGGTGTGTTCTGTAAATTGCTTGTACGAACAACAACAAAAAGGCTGAGGTTACTGGTATGTGAAAATCAAAACTAGGATCAAATCGGTAATTTCCTGATATACTCTACCCCTCAAACTCAACTCTGGACCTCAAAGCCAGTTCCACTGTGTTTTTTCAATGTTCCCCTCTAATCAGGGACTGATTTAGACCTGGGATACCAGGTGGGTGCAATTCATTATCAGGTTGAACAGAAAACCAGCAGGCTCCGGATCCTGTAGTGAGTTGAATACTGGACCTCTTTCACATCCACATTTTTTATTAGTCGGATGTGTTCCACACTGAAGGAGATGAACCAATGCACCACTGATGTTTACACCTGGAAAGTGTTAAGGAAAATAGACTTTAATCATTGACAATTAATGAAATAATGTTTGAGTGTTCAATTCTTAGCCATCATATACTTGGCTGAATAATCAAATCTCCATCTCTTGTAAAACACACAATTAAACTAAACACCTTAATTACCATTTAACAATAGCTGTATAATTATAATGGCCCTGGCTCAGCGTGGCGGCTCTATTACTCAGTCACAGGGGTAATGCAGCATCATCAGGCTATGTAATCCCTTGATGAAGATACTATCTTCTGCTGTTATAAAAAGAGTCAAACTATATAAAGAAATATCACTCTGTCACCGTTTGGAATCCCTCCATTGGTAATAGCCTTTCATCCTCTCTCTCCTGACACATCTTAACTTCATGATTCTTCTAAACATGTGGGAAATTCACAATCCTCTTCTTCAACAGTTCCAGTGCTTTGCAGTTGCAAGCTGTTCCATTTGATGGAAAAGTAGTGATAAAGAAGTAGCTTTGTCTCCAGAATTTTGTGTATCACACCATGGGATAACAGTCACCATTTGTGAGATAACAATTTTAGTGTTTTCAGCCCTTTGGTGAGACATCCCGCTGATGGAGAGCAGGGATGATACAGTTGGAATTTAGCTTTGACATTGGAGCATGTGTGGATGGCTTGTGTGCATACACAGTTGCCATAGAAACAGAGAACTTGTAACAGCATGAGCTTTTTTGACAGATAACAGACGGTTGATGTCCATTCAACGAAGCAGACGCGGCTCTTCCAAAGACAACTTGATGGATAAGAGTGAAATGAACTATTGGATTGTTTTCTCATTTATTCAAACTTAAATTGACAAACATACTTTCAAAAAGATGAATTATTTATAACATATTTATCCTGCTGACTGTAGATCTAAATGATTGCTTGTGTACAATGTATTTGTCAAAAGAGAGCAGGAGCATGCTCTCTTACATACATTCTCAGGGTGTTGTACCCTACCAGATTGGAGACGGTCAAGATCAACAGACTTTCATTTCGAAATGTGGCAATTAGGGTATTTTGTAAAATCTTTCAACAAAACCGGCAGATGGATGGTACAGTTTGCGCCTCCATGGAAACTTGGAAGTAACTTTTCCTCCCACCATTAGGATGCCAGCCTGGTCAAAATGCAGATGGTAGACACCGGCTGGAACTCTGTAGGAACATTCAGAAGACAATGAAATACTAACAACTCTGAAAATGTCTCTCTGTAGATCTTTTCAGCCATTAATAAATATTTTGTTATAAAGGCGTTTGTCAGGGGATGGGAGGGCTATGATACCATGATTATTTTCTTTTGACTAACATGCAGAGGGATAAGCTGAGAGGGGCACTGTTATAGATCAGGTCTTTGTGCACAAATGTATTTGTGATGACCTCTTAGTAGTCGCGCAATTGTCATTTAAAGTGCATCCGAACTCATTTAACAGGTGAGCTGAGTTACTTGCTTCACATTAGGGCATACAGTAGCGGACTAGAAAATAACTAAAATAGTGGACTCCACTAAATCTCTACTTGGTGTAATTCAAATATATGCACAGTTGGCTTTTTTGTTTATCCACTTGATACAATATAATGGTCGGTAAGAACTCAAACCAACGGCGCGAATAGAAGAATAAGGGAGTATGTCATGTGTATTTATGTGTATTTCACAAATAAAGTAGATGGCATGCAAAATCAAATCAGAACATCCCAAAATAAACTCACAAATAATGAAAAATACAGTCTGTTGTTCATTGAAAGTCAATACACTTCAGTTTTAAGTCCAGGTAAGCTATAAAAAAAACATAAGAAAAATTCTAATAAGTACAGATGGGAGGAAATGACAAAGATGAGGTAAAATATATATTTTATTGTATAAATGCCTTAAATTTGCTTGACCCCATGAAGAGTAGCTGCTGCCTTGGCAGTACAAAAACAAAGCAAAACCTCAAAAGGTAAAGTTGGCCTTAGAAATAGCCTTCCAAAATGTCGTCCTTTAGACAGAGTGGGATAATCCACCAAAACAACCTGGTCTCAGAGCATTTATTGTTATTCTGTACTTAAATCCGAGATTTTCCCTTTGGTATGGTTACACAACATGGAAGGTTACTTAAAGCAAAAATGAAAGGAGGGTGGTTAGTCGGGGTGGATGGGTGGTCAAATAACCCAAAGGTTGCAAGTTCAAATCAACACGGACAACTTCAGCATTTAAGCTTATCAGCAACTTTACAACTACTTAGTACTTTTTAGGTAATTTGCCACTACTTAGCATGTTAGGTAACCCTTCGCCTAACCTTATGTCACAGCAGATTTCCTCCTCTTCCTCTGAAGAGGTGAAACAAGGATCAGACCAATATGCAGCGTCGTAGGTGTCCATGGTTTTTTAATTAAAAAAACTGAACACAAATACAATAACCGTGAACTAACCGAAACAGTCCCGTGTGGCACAAACACTGACACAGGAAACAATCACCCACAAAATACCCAAAGAATATGGCTGCCTAAATATGGTTCCCAATTAGAGACAACGATAGACAGCTGCCTCTAATTGAGAACCAATCTAGGCAACCATAGACATACAATTACCTAGAACGAAAACAGCCCCATAAACTTACAAAACCCCTAGACAAGACAAACACATAAATCCCCCATGTCACACCCTGACCTAACCAAAATAATAAAGTAAACAAAGATAACTAAGGCCAGGGCGTGACACCTTAACCCGTTAACCTAACTCCTAAACTTAACCTTAACTCCTAATTCAAACCCATAGCCTAGCTAACATTAGCAAGCTAGTGAACATTAGCCACCTAGCTGAAATTTGTAACAAATCATACATTTTGCATATTCGGAACATTTAATATGAATTGTAATTTGTAACATATCATATGAAATGGGTGATGGACATCCACAAATTAATACATACTATACGAAAAGTAACATATGATACTAAATGGAGTGTCTTGCGTTTATGTACAGAGTAATACAAAATGTTCTGAGACCAGGTTGACCGAAAGTAAAACTCTTTGAAATGCTATGAGACAAGTCTCATGTGTATATGAGAGAAACTAGGTGTTCAAACTAACAAAGGTTTCCTCATCACCGAAAACAATGCAGCCAAAATGGCCCCCTGACACACCCATTTCCTATATCACTTTAAACTAGGAAGTGACAATGTACCCATTGTCTAGGGAGTGACCATGGTGGAGCCCACAGCCTATACACATATCAAGGAACTATAGAATTTTGTGGGTTACAACCAGGGGTGAAAGAAAGTAACCCGGTACGGTCCGGTATGGTGTCCCGGCAAAATAAATTCTCCGTACAGGTAAAACTTGAGCCTATCACAACTAATAATACAACATGCCATCAAAAATATAGGCAATTACACCATTACTTAACATTACTGCATGTCAGCTGCATGAAAAAGGCACACGTGGATAACAGTGGATGCATCAATTCAGGCTACATTTGTAGGCCTAATGACAATTGCAGAATGTCATTACAATACACGTAGGTGTTTAGTAACAGATTTCTCTTTCCGTTCATCAAATTGCAGGTTCACAGTGCTCTGTTGGGGTTTGGATGCTGAAATAATTTTGTGAGTGGACTAAAATGCTCTGCTAGCCTACATGAGCACCTTTGTTAAGTGATTGTTTGACAATCAGATGAAAACATCATGACCGTTTGTGTTTATGCCACATTAAAAGGCATAGGCGGCATGTGCGTAAGGCTAGGGGAAGCTTTCCCTAAAGTAAATGTAATTAAATGTACAAAATTATATAGCCTAATTAGCTTACTCCTGTCTATACACAAATAAATAAAATCATTCAAAATAGGCTACTACACCAGAAAGCATGATTTAGCCACAGAGGATAATTAGCTTCCTTTAAAAAAAAACATGTATATTGTTTTAAATAACATAGCCTACAGTCGGAAGGGCCTGCAATTTGGGCTGCACGCGCTGCAAATACCAATAGATGATTGTTGAGTTGCCACTGTCAGTGAAAAGCAGAGACCCAGCCAGGCATATTGCAATATTTAAAAATGCAATTGTGGGAAAGCTGTTTGGAAAGCAAATGGCTATTGCTGTGAAAAGATGAAAATGAAAAGACTCCAATCTGTCGTTAGTTATCAAAATTCTTAACATAATTGAGTGAACAGTAGCCTAACTTATTGGCACCAGTGAAGAACATTGGCCATATCCCCGGTGAGTGTGCATATTCATTGTCTTAATCATTGGGTCAGTGACACTTTTGTTTGTTCTTGGACAATAATTTTCTCCTCCAGGTCAGATGGACGTCGTATTGTATTTGTGTCTCCCCTATTTGTAGGCCGGTTATATGGATCAGCAGAGTAGGCTACCCTGTCATTTTTGGAAGTATAAAAACAATGTGTGTGCACACTTGGGTTTCCATAACCGGTAAGAAATGAAATCTACTTTCACCCCTGGTTACAACACAAGCAAACACTTATAACAGTATGTGTGTTGCACAGTTGCTGCGATGGTACCAGGGACTGTATTACAAGCAGCATTTCCCTGTCAATTGTGTTTTTGCTGACAACATCAAATTAGTTTTACTATTACTGTCTCCTAGTAGATTGATGGCACTGTGATGTGCATCTGGTTGTGCCAATTATAGTAATCATTGGTCCTGCAATGAAGCCATTGATGAGTCATTTAAATGTTCAATCAAAATATTTTTCTTGGGTGGGATGTTGTCATTTTGCACACAGAAAAACATGATGCTGTTGTTAAACTTGCCATATTGCCTAAATACTCCGTGTGGAACTTAAATCAAAACATGCTGCATCTAATAGTGTTTGAGTATCCACACTGTTTAAGTGTAATGCAGAATAAATTATTGCATCCAAGTTTTGAAATAAATCTTGCAACACATACACTTTTGATACTAATGTCGCTTTTGGCATTTTCTAAAATAGAAATGGAATGATCCTAAAATACCTTTTAAAACATGAGACCTGGACTATTGGACCACCTCTGGTTATCTGTCATGAGTAACAGAAAATGACAGCATGAGCGGTTGTAATAGTGGGCTACTGCTCACACACAGTCGCAATTTACAGCTGTGAACATAGAACACTCAACTCCAGTCCACCACTGCCATGTCGAGATCCAGCCTCGCACGATGATGTGTAGACAAAAAGGTATCGCTGCTTTTGAAGAGAAAGCGCTAAAAGATTGAAATCTTGCAGCATTGCAATCATAAAAGGCAGAGGTATGAGAAGGTTTGAAGGTCTTAATCAATATGTCTCATCTGTTGGCTGTACAGTGAAGATGACATGGCTGCCTCAGAGACACAGGTGGGCAAGTCCAATCCACTCCAGTCCTCCATGTGGTCACAGCACTCAGCCAAGTCCCTGGCCACTTCCAGCTGGCTCACAGCACTGCTGGAGCAGACAGATGAAGAATTGTCATGTATGACCAGAATCAAGAACATGGCCACACGCTACATTACACAGGGCTTAGACCAGAGTAATTACAATGTAACAAACTAGTTCAAATAAATCCAATCTAATTTTATTGGTCTCATACACATATTAGCAGATGTTATTGCGGGTGTAAAGAAATGCTTGTGTTCCTAGCTCCAACAGTGCTGTAATATCTTACAATACACAACAATACACACTCATCTTAAAGTAAAAGAATGGAATTAATAAATGTATAAATATTAAATTGAGCAATGTCGGAGTGGCATTGACTAAAATACAGTAGAATAGAATACACTATATACATGTGAAATGAGTAAGGCAGTATGCAAACATTATTTAAACATTATTAAAGTGACTAGTGTTCCATTATTAGTTGCCAGTCTATGTATATAGAGCAGCAGCCTCTAAGGTGCAGGGTTGCGTAACCGGGTGGACGCCGGCTAGTGATGGCTATTTAACAGTCTGATGGCCTTGACATAGAAGTTGTTTTTCAGTCTCTCGGTCCCAACTTTGATGTACCTGTACTGACCTCGCCTTCTAGATGATAGCGGGGTGAACAGGCCGCGGCTCGGGTGGTTGATGTTCTTCATGATCTTTTTGGCCTTCCTGTGACATCAGGTGCTGTAGGTGTCCTGTAGGCCAGGTAGTTTCCCCCGATGATGTGTTAGACAGACTGCACCACTCTCTGGAGTGCCCTGCGGTTGAGGGCTGTGCAATTACAGTACCAGGCGGTGATACAGCCTGACGGGATGCCCTCAATTGTGCATCTGTAAAGGTTTGTGAGGGTTTTAGGGGCCAATCCAAATTTCTTCAGCCTCCTGAGGTTGAAGAGGTGCTGTTGAGCCTTCTTCACCACACTGTCTGTGTTGGTGGACCATTTCAGTTTGTCAGTGAAGTGTACCTTCTCCACTGCGGTCCCGTCGATGTGGATAGGGGGGTGCTCCCTCTGCTGTTTCCTGAAGTCCACGATCACCTCCTTTGTTTTGTTTATGTTGAGTGAGAGGTTATTTTCCTGGCACCACTCTCCCAGGGCCCTTACCACCTCCCTGTAGGCTGTCTCGTCATAAGGCCTACTACTGTTGAGTCATCTGCAAACTTGATGATTGTACAGTCGTGTACAGTCATGCTGCCATTTGTATGTATTTATGTGGAAAATATTGTGGAAAGAACTAAATAATTACATATGTTATTACCATGCATTTATCCTGTAATATTGTGATTGTCATGTGAGGGGGGTGTGAATAACACAATCACTATTCTCTAACTCTGGGGTATGAAATATACCGGAACTTTCTGAAGTATATGTCAATGAAGTAAAATCACCCAGCTGGCAAGATTTTAGGCATATTGTATATTTTAGATCTTTGGATATATTGATATTGTATTCATACACTTTTTGTTCTAAATTATTCTAAATCATCTTTATCATACAATACAAATGGTAGGAATATTCTTGGATGCATTTTTTTTAAACGTTCTGTGGTATGAACAAATCATGTACAACATCAAAGCTTTCATTGGTCTGAATGCAGTAGGCTAGTAATGTTTCTGCAGTATTGTATCATTACAATGCTTAGCATAAAGTTATTTTTAACTTATAGACCAATGAATTATTCCATTATGAAACCTATAAATGTCTATCTGGTGGTGTTCATAGACAATTTTACACCTACAATATCTGGCAGGCTCTTCCTTTACATTCATGCATAATGGATGCATCAGCATAGTGTGTTGCGTACCATACAGTGACTTGTATAGCACTTGCTTTGAATAAATTACGGTGTGAAATTGTGTTGTCAATGAGCATGGTGACAACAACATTGGATATTAACATATAATTCCGCAGCTGCTATAGATTTCCAGATGCATCAAAGCAATACATTGCAAACCTGTACAATGATTTACATTTACATTTAAGTCATTTAGCAGACGCTCTTATCCAGAGCGACTTACAAATTGGTGCTTTCACCTTATGACATCCAGTGGAACAGCCACTTTACAATAGTGCATCTAGGTCTTTTAAGGGGGGTGAGAAGGATTACTTTATCCTATCCTAGGTATTCCTTAAAGAGGTGGGGTTTCAGGTGTCTCCGGAAGGTGGTGATTGACTCCGCTGTCCTGGCGTCGTGAGGGAGTTTGTTCCACCATTGGGGGGCCAGAGCAGCAAACAGTTTTGACTGGGCTGAGCGGGAACTGTACTTCCTCAGTGGTAGGGAGGCGAGCAGGCCAGAGGTGGATGAACGCAGTGCCCTTGTTTGGGTGTAGGGCCTGATCAGAGCCTGGAGGTACTGAGGTGCCGTTCCCCTCACAGCTCCGTAGGCAAGCACCATGGTCTTGTAGCGGATGTCTAGTGCCTGCAGGTGTTAAGTTGTGGCAGGGTAAATTGTACATAAAATTGTAAATTCATTGAATTAGAAGTGCACAGTCAACATCTGCTAATAAATATGTGCATATCCAGTTGCTGTGTCTAAAAGGAATTTAGAGTGACCCATTCAAAAAGCTTTCTTTCTACCACTCTCCTCCAATTACTTTTGCCTGTAGCCAAGTAGCCCAGCCTGTCAGTCATCCAGTCAATTTGTCCTGGGAACTGACTTAATTAAACTTCAAAAGAAATGTTTATTTTGACCCTCCACCACTTAAAGGCTACATGATTCAAGTAAAAAAAATTGCAACAACAGATCTGGTTGCAAGCATTTGTTTTGCACATAAGGTTCCCATTTTGAGCTTCAAGCTTTGATTTAATCATCAATTCATCTTTGTGATATTCATAGGGGGGTGCTAATAAAAATACGATTTGATACAGTCATTCTAGCCAATTTTATAACCCCTATAATGTGTTGTAACACACTTATCTCACATCCTATGTATAACAAACAAAGCCTCTGGTATACAGTGCCTTTACACCCCCTTGACTTCCAGATTTTGTTGTGTTACAACCTGAATTCAAAATGTATTCAATATATTTTTTTTCTCACCCATCTACACACAATACCCCATAATGACAAAGTGAAAACATGTTTTTAGAAATGTTTGCAAATGTATTGAAAATGAAATACAGAAATATCTCATTTACATAAGTATGCACACCCCTTTGCTATGACACACCAAATTGAGCTCAGGTGCATCCAATTTTCTTTGATCATCCTTGAGACGTCACTACAACTTGAAAGGATGATCAGAGTCCACCTGTGGCCAATTGTTTGGACATGATTAAGAAAGAAACACACTTGTCTACATATGGTCCCACACTTGACAGTGCATGTCAGAGCAGAAATTATACCATGAAGCCGAAGGAACTGTCCGTAGATCTCCGGGATATAATTGTGATGAGGCATATACAGTGGGGCAAAAAAGTATTTAGTCAGCCACCAATTGTGCAAGTTCTCCCACTTAAAAAGATGAGAGAGGCCTGTAATCATAGGTACACTTCAACTATGACAGACAAAATTAGAAAGAAAATCCAGAAAATCACATTGTAGGATTTTTAATGCATTTATTTGCAAATTATGGTGGAAAATAAGTATTTGGTCACCTACAAACAAGCAAGACTTCTGGCTCTCACAGACCTGTAACATCTTCTTTAAGAGGCTCCTCTGTCCTCCACTCGTTACCTGTATTAATGGCACCTGTTTGAACTTGTTATCAGTATAAAAGACACCTGTCCACAACCTAAATGCAAAGCGTTATGTCTGGAGAAAAACCAGGCACTGTCACACCCTGATCTGTTTCACCTGTCCATGTGATTGTCTCCACCTCCTCCAGGTGTCACTTATTTTCCACAGTGTATTTATCCCTGTGTTTCCTGTCTCTCTGTTTAATTTTTATTTATTGATTTCACCTTTATTTAACCAGGTAGGCAAGTTGAGAACAAGTTCTCATTTACAATTGCGACCTGGCCAAGATAAAGCAAAACAGTTCGACATATACAACGACACAGAGTTACACATGGAGTAAAACAAACATACAGTCAATAATACAGTAGTAACAAGTCTATATACGATGTGAGCAAATGAGGTGAGATAAGGGAGGTAAAGGCACAAAAAAGGCCATGGTGGCAAAGTAAATACAATTTAGCAAGTAAAACACTGGAATGGTAGATTTGCAGTGGAAGAATGTGCAAAGTAGAAATAAAAATAATGGGGTGAAAAGGAGCAAAATAAATAAATTAATTAATTAAATACAGTAGGGAAAGAGGGTACTTGTTTGGGCTAAATTATAGGTGGGCTATGTACAGGTGCAGTAATCTGTGAGCTGCTCTGACAGTTGGTGCTTAAAGCTAGTGAGGGAGATAAGTGTTTCCAGTTTCAGAGATTTTCATTCCAGTCATTGGCAGCAGAGAACTGGAAGGAGAGTCGGCCAAAGAAAGAATTGGTTTTGGGGGTGACTAGAGAGATATACCTGCTGGAGCGTGTGCTACAGGTGGGAGATGCTATGGTGACCAGCGAGCTGAGATAAAGGGTGACTTTACCTAGCAGGGTCTTGTAGATGACATGGAGCCAGTGGGTTTGGTGACGAGTATGAAGCGAGGGCCAGCCAACGAGAGCGTACAGGTTGCAATGGTGGGTAGCATAGGTGTAATGGTTTTCTAGGTGTGAAGGAGAGTCGGACCAAAATGCAGCGTGTAGATTGCGATCCATAATTTAATAAACAAACATAACACGAATCTAAATACAAACACTACAAAAAACAATAAACGTAACGAAAACCGAAACAGCCTATACTTGTGTACACTAACACATAGACAGGAACCAGGACACTACGGACAATCACCCACAAAACACTCAAAGAATATGGCTGCCTAAATATGGTTCCCAATCAGAGACAACGATAAACACCTGCCTCTGATTGAGAACCACTCCAGACAGCCATAGACTTTGCTAGATCACCCCACTAGCTACAATCCCAATACATACCAAAACCCCAAGACAAAACACACCACAATACAAAAACCCCATGCCACACCCTGGCCTGACCCAAACATGAAGATAAACACAAAATTCTTCGACCAGGGCGTGACAATATGGGGCTTTGGTGACAAAACGGATTGCACTGTGATAGACTGCATCCAATTTGTTGAGTAGGGTATTGGAGGCTATTTTGTAAATGACATCGCCGAAGTCGAGGATTTAAGTATTTAAGAGCAATTGGAGGCCACGGAAGGAGAGTTTTATGGCATTGAAGCTTGCCTGGAGGGTTGTTAACACAGTGTCCAAAGAAGGGCCAGAAGTATACAGAATGGTGTCGTCTGCGTAGAGGTGGATCAGAGACTCACCAGCAGCAAGAGTGACATCATTGATGTATACAGAGAAGAGAGTCGGTCCAAGAATTGAACCATGTGGCACCCCCATAGAGACTGCCAGAGGACCAGACAGCAGACCCTCCGATTTGAAACACTGAACTCTATCAGAGAAGTAGTTGGTGAACCAGGCAAGGCAATCATTTGAGAAACCAAGGCTGTCGAGTCTGCCGATGAGGATGTGGTGATTGACAGAGTCGAAAGCATTTGGCCAGATCAATGAATACGGCTGCACAGTAATGTTTCTTATCGATGGCGGTTAAGATATCGTTTAGGACCTTGAGCGTGGCTGAGGTGCACCCATGACCAGCTCTGAAACCAGATTGCATAGCAGAGAAGGTATGGTGAGTTTCGAAATGGTCTGTAATCTGTTTGTTGACTTGGCTTTCGAAGACCTTAGAAAGGCATGGTAGGATAGATATAGGTCTGTAGCAGTTTGGGTCAAGAGTGTCCCCCCCTTTTGAAGAGGGGGATGACCGCAGCTGCTTTCCAATCTTTGGGAATCTCAGATGACACAAAAGAGAGGTTGAACAGGCTAGTAATAGGGGTGGCAACAATTTCGGCAGATAATTTTAGAAAGAAAGGGTCCAGATTGTCTAGCCCAGCTGATTTGTAGTGGTCCAGATTTTGCAGCTCTTTCAGAACATCAGCTGAACGGATTTGGGAGAAGGAGAAATGGGGAAGGCTTGGGCGAGTTGCTGTGGGGGGTGCAGTGCTGTTGACCGGGGTAGGAGTATCCAGGTGGAAAGCATGGCCAGCCGTAGAAAAATGCTTATTGAAATTCTCAATTATGGTGGATTTATCAGTGGTGACAGTGTTTCCTATCTTCAGTGTAGTGGGCAGCTGGGAGGAGGTGTTCTTATTCTCCATGGACTTTACAGTGTCCCAGAACTTTTTTGAGTTTGTGTTGCAGGATGCAAATTTCTGCTTGAAAAAGCTAGACTTGGCTCTTCTAACTACCTGTGTATAATGGTTTCTAGCTTCCCTGAACAGCTGCATATCACGGGGGCTGTTCGATGCTAATGCAGAACGCCATAGGATGTTTTTGTGTTGGTTAAGGGCAGTCAGGTCTGGGGAGAACCAAGGGCTATATCTGTTCCTGGTTCTAAATTTCTTGAATGGGGCATGCTTATTTAAGATGGTTAGGAAGGCATTTAAAAAAATATCCAGGCATCCTCTACTGACGGGATGAGATCAATATCCTTCCAGGATACCCCGGCCAGGTCGATTAGAAAGGCCTGCTCGCTGAAGTGTTTCAGGGAGCATTTGACAGTGATGAGTGGAGGTTGTTTGACCGCTGACCCATTACGGATGCAGGCAATGAGGCAGTGATCGCTGAGATCTTGGTTGAAGACAGCAGAGGTGTAATTAGAGGGCAAGTTGGTTAGGATGATATCTATGAGGGTGCCCGTGTTTAAGGCTTTGGGGAGGTACCTGGTAGGTTCATTGATAATTTGTGTGAGATTGAGGGCATCAAGCTTAGATTGTAGGATGGCTGGGGTGTTAAGCATGTTCCAGTTTAGGTCGCCTAGTAGCACGAGCTCTGAAGATAGATGGGGGGCAATCAGTTCACATATGGTGTCCAGAGCACAGCTGGGGGCAGAGGGTGGTCTATAGCAGGCGGCAACGGTGAGAGATTTGTTTTTAGAGAGGTGGATTTTTAAAAGTAGAAGTTCAAATTGTTTGGGTACAGACCTGGATAGTAGGACAGAACTCTGCAGGCTATCTTTGCAGTAGATTGCAACACCGCAACACCGTTTGTCTTGTATGTTTGTCAAGTCAACCAGCGTGTTTTTCCGTACTCCTTCTTCTCTTCTCTTTTGCTAGTCCTCCCGGTTTTGACCTTTGCCTGTTTTCTGGACTCCATTCCCACCTGCCTGTCCATTCTGCCTGCCCTTCAGTACCTACTGGACTCTGAACTGGTTTTGACCTTTTGCCTGTCCACTACCATTCTATTGCCTAGCCCTTTTTGGATTAATAAACATCTAAGACTGTGTCTGCATCTGTGTCCTGCCTTGTGCCCTTATAGGCACAGCTCATCACCCATCTAACATCATCCCTACCGTGAAGCATTGTGGTGGCAGCATCATGCTATGGGGATGCTTTTCAGCAGCAGGGACTGGAAGACAGGTAAGGATAGAGGGAACAATTAATTAAGCCAAATACATGCAAATCCCTGCGTCATTGTGCAAACAACCTTAAACAAGGGGTGAATATTTATGTTCCAACAGGACAATGACCCCAAGCATACAGCCAAAGTCCAGACTTGAATCCCTGAAAATATGTGGAAAGAGTTGAAGATTGCTGTTCACCGCCGCTCCCCATCTAATTTAACAGAGCTTTTGAAAATCTGCAAGGAAGAATGGGAGAAAATCCCCAAATCCAGATGTGCAAAGCTGATACAAACACACCCAAGATGACTCAAAGCTGTAATTGCCGGCGAAGGTGCTTCTACAAAGTATTGATTCGTGTGTGAATACTTATGCAAATTAGATATTTTTGTATTTTTAAAACTTGTTTTCACTTTGTCATTCTGGGGTATTGTGTAGATCGGTGAGAGAAAAAAAAATATTTAATTCATTTTTAATTCAGGCTGTAACACAACAAAATGTGGAATAACTAAAGGGGTATGAATACTTTCTGAAGAAACTCTATATCATTTACATCACATGTATCCGTTTCAGTTATGTCATGTGATAAAACGACAAATTAACAAGAGGCCTTACAACATGAGCTCCCCGGGGTGGCTGCATCGAGTCAACCTCACAAACTCTGGCTTCCACCTGAGGTAGCTTTGTTAGCAAAAAAGGACCAGAGGAGAAAATGCATGGATAATTTAACATGCCATCAGCAGTGACATTTTGATGAATGGAATAACCTATACCTGTGCATGCTGTATTATGGTCGATTTACCTCCGCTGGGAGGTGCAGAGGCTGAGGATAAAAAGAATCAAGCCAAGGATAAAAGAGGGCTGACACGGGGGAGGGGGAGCGTGATAAACAGAGCTGAGACAATTGATGTAATCTCACATTGTTGGAACGATTGATTAAGCAATGGACAGCTTTACGTTGTAAATGCCTGTGCAAACAACATAATCTACAATGTTGTAAATAAGGTCTACAGGCGAGGTCAAGGTAAGTTCTATACAGCATACTGTACCACACCCCCATACTTTGCAACAGCCTGCAGTCATTTTAACATGTGGCATCATCTGCAGCAAGGGTTTATATCTGGTAAATATTGATTTTGTTTCAGATTTTGCAACAGAGACTCTGCCCAACATCTGGATCCCCAGATTGTAAAGTGACATGGGAAATCAAGTACAACTGTTTAATTGCCTTCAAGGAAGACAGTACTTTTCAACACCGTCTCCAAGGAGACCAAAGACATGAAAACTTCAGCATTCCATTTGGAATATTCAGCACATATGACAGCTGTCAATCAACAGACAATAGTTTGTTCTTCAGCTAAATAAAACATGTTTTTTTGGCAATGTTGCTACCCTGCTGTGGGCAATGCTTTATATTACTGTATCTGACAGAATACTGCATGTTTATTCTTTTTCATTTAACAACCAAGTGTCACCCCAATGTCTACCCCAAGACAGCACTTATTTCTTATTTAATGACATGTCATGTCATTCACAGGGCTATCATGTAACAGGATAGATACATAATGTACCAAGAACCTGTGACCATGGGTATTATTACACAAGGTTATATTTATGCTCTTTAAAAAAAAATGGTTCTTCAGCTGTCCCCATAGGAGAACCTTTTTGCTTCCAGGTAGAACCCTTTTGGGTTCCATGTAAAACCCTCTGTACAAAAGGTTCTACATAGAACCTAAAAGGGTTCTACCTGCAATCAAAAAGGGTTCTTCCAAGGGTTCTCCTATGGGGACAGCCGAGGAACCCTTCTAGGTTCTAGATAGCACTTTTTTAAAGAGTGTACAGTGCCTTCAGAAAGTATTCACACCCCTTGACTTTTTCCAAATGTTGTTGTGTTACTCCCCTACACACAATACCCCATAATGTCATTATTGTGTTTTTCAAAATGTATACAAATGTATTAAAAACAAAAAGCTGAAATGCTCTGAGTCAATAAGTATTCAACCCCTTTAATATGGCAAGCCTAAATAAGTCTAGTAAACATTTGCTTAATAACAAGTCACCTAATAAGTTGCATGGACTCACCCTGTGTGCAATAATACGTTTTAACATGATTTTTGAATGACTACCTCATCTCTGAACCCCACACATACAATTATCTGTAAGGTCCCTCAGTCAAGCAGTTCATTTCAAACACAGGTTCAACCACAAAGACCAGGAATGTTTTCCAATGCCTCGCAAAGAAGGGCACCTGTTGGTACATTGGTAAAAAATAAACAAACTGACATTGAATATCCCTTTGAACATGGTGAAGTTATTCATTACACTTTGGATGGTGTATCAATACACCCAGTCACTACAAAGATACAGGAGTCCTTCCTAACTCAGTTGCAGGGATTTCACCAAGAAGCTAGTAAGGAATTTAAGACAGTTACAGAGTTTAATGACTGAGCTAGGTGAAAACTGAGGATGGATCAACACTGTTGAAAGTACTCAACAATACTAACCTAAATGACAGAGTGAAAAGAAGGAAGCCTGTACAGAATAAAAAATATTCCAAAACATGCATTCTGTTTGCAATGAGGCACTAAAGTAAAACTGTAAAACAAATGTGGCAATGAAATGAACTTTATGTCCTGAAAACAAAGCATTATGTTTGCGGCAAATCCAACACAGCACATCACTGAGTACTGCTCTTGTCACGGCTGGCTAGGTGTGTAGAGAGGAACAGGCGCAGAGAGCAGAGAGGTCCAGGGGAAAGATGCACTTTAATGCGGCACCAACATGAAATGCACAAACACTCAGGGCGCAAAACACTGACCAACCCAAAACAACGGGTAACATGGTCCAGAGCACAAACAATAGAAATGACACAACGTGAACATCAAAATAATCCCGCACAACAAAGGGGCGGGTTCCACGCGCTAAATAGGGAAGCAAATCAAGCCCACACAAAATGGGAACAGGTGTAACAAATGAGACAAAACTAACCCCCAAAAAAAAGGGATCGGTGGCGGCTAGCAGGCCGGTGACGACGACCGCCGAGCAACACCCGAACAGGCGGGGGAGCCAGCTTCGGCGGGAGTCGTGACAACTCTTCATATTTTCAGGTATAGTGATGTCTGCATCATGTTATTGGTATTATTGTCATCGGCAAGGACTAGGGTTTTTATGATAAAAAGAAAAGGCCAAAATTTTAGAGGAAAACCTGGTTCAGTCTGTTTTCCAACACACACTGGGAGACATATTCACCTTTCTGCAGGACAATAACCTTAAACACTGGACCAGTTGCTTTCCAAGACTACAGCGAATGTTCCTGAGTGACCGAGTTACAGTTTTGACTTAACCCTTGTGTAGTCTTAGCATTCTATACACTCCCGTTGTCCTGAAGGTAAAAAATGACCCGCCTTCACTAAACCCCTCAAATAAAGCAGCTTAATTGAATTTTAAACCCCAAATATATTTTGCATGAAGAAACAACCTGTCATGCATCACAAACTTTGTGAACATCTGGATTTCCCTCTTCACAATGCAGAACGACTGCATTTAATCAGTTGTCACCACTCATTTTTATTACAACACCTGTCATAATTGTTTTCTTTACTAAAGTAGAGGTTTATTATTGTTATTATTATTATTGCTAAAGCTACTGCATAGGTGTAAACCCATTTTTTTTAACAAGAGATAGCACTTGTATAGCCTAAGAAAGTAGCAGAAATGTGTAGAAAGAAGTTTTGAATGCATTTTATTGAAGGGAAACAATAACAGTCTTGAACTTTTTGGCAACATAGTGATATATTCTTAAATACTGTACAATGAGGAATTCAACTACAAAATACTAGTCTTCTCCTATTTTTAACCATTGCCCCCACCCACAAGGTGTATGACAATAAATAAGAATAAAATAAGATAATAGATACAAAACAAAACGTGAAGAACATAAATCAATCAACTCTAATTAGCACATGTAGGACAGTATGCAATTGTATGTGCATGGACTTTGCAGATGTATTTCTCACATGTGCAGCACATAGTATTATTTTACAGTCCTTCTTTGGGGGGCAGAATTGGCATGTCCTCCTCTTGCCTGCTCCAGATGCAGCCTCAGGTGGATCAGGACAAGATTCAGCCCCCTGAACAGCTTTCACAAGCACTGCGTAGGCGGCTGTGTGGGGGAGGGCACTCACTTCTTTGATTGTGTGGGGTTACAAGTGCCTTTCCCAGCTGCTCCAGGAACACCCTCTTGTTCTGCTTATCAGGCATCCAGGTAGGGTTGATCTTGTTCCATATCACGAAGGCATTGTATGAGGACACATCAATTATGTTATGGAAGATGACCAGGGGCCAGCGGGCAGTCATCCTCCTGCAGCTGTAAGTTCTAATCGCCTTGTCCAGGTTGTCCACGCCTCCTTTGTTGTGGTTGTAGTCCAGGATGATGGCTGGCTTCCTGTCCTCACGAGGACCACATTCTCGTTCCTCTTTGGGAGGTAATAAACTAGAGTGGTGGTGGGGGTGAAGGCAAACTTTGATGAGAAGGCCTCTCTCCCCCTTGTTGTGAGGAGTGCAGAGGGGAGCTCAGGCTTGTTCTTTCTAACTGTGCCAGCCATGGTGATCTTCCTCTTAAGGAGTTGCTGGCTGAGTTCATAATAGGTGAAGCAATTGTCACATGTGACATTGTGCCCCCTCAGTCCATCTGTCACATCAAGCACAACCCGTATCCCCTGGTTCTTCTCCGGGCCTCCACTGGTCGGCTTCCCTGTGTAGACTTGCATCTTCCAAGCGTAGCTGGATTGTGTGTCACAGGCCACCCATATCTTGATGCCATACTTTTCTGACTTGCTGGGCATATTCTGCCGGAGAGGACAGCAACCGTTTGACAAAAGAGATTACTATCAGTAATTAGTATCAGTGCCACCGAAAACAATCACATAAATCAATGATATTACAGCAATACATAATTCAATTAACGGTGAAAATCACTTACATTACAGATATGAAAATACAAATTTATTTCTGAATGGAACAAGTTTCTCATCCACTGTTACTTCAGGCCCAGGGTTGTAGAGGAATGGCAGATGCTCCACCCACTTCTCCCAGACCTCTCTTATGGCCGCCAGTTTGTCTCTCACACGTCTTGCAGGTCTTCACTCACCGTTATCAAATCGTAGCATTCTTGAGAAAGTGTGAAAGACTTTCAGTGGCATCATGGCACGGAATATCACCCTTCCGCTCTCTGCATCCTAGAGACTGCATGTAGCCTCGCCTCAGGACCTGTAAACACCCGCTAAGATCACCAGCCCTATGTAGGCACGCAGGTCAATCTTATCCATCCTTTTCCAGTTGTCTCCATATTTACAGAAACCATCCAAATTTTTCATCTCCAGGATGATTTTTTTGATGGCTGGTGTGATGAACATGTAGAATGTTGAGGTGATGTCCTGGGCATGGCAACTGCATGTCTTGTGGGCACTGGGGTCATCCTTATGACTCATGACCTTATGCCTTGGTTGTCATATGGTGACAAGGACCACATTATTTTGCTGTTCTTTGACAAAAATGTCTCTCTTTCAGCTTGGGGATTTCTTCTTCATCTGAAGTGCTTGTGCTCTATGTTGTATTCTTTCCCATCTTCTTCTTCAGATACCTCCTCCTCTTCTAAATCAATGTTCTCTTGCTCCTCCTGGACATCTGAAAACATGCACTCATGGCTTCAGCAAAGAGACTACTGGGGGGACTGACATCTACAGCACCTTTATGGCCTCTGACTGCATTCCCCATTAGTAAACAATGCTTTCAAGAAATGTTTATTTTGTCTATAATTTGGTTTATTTCGTCTGAAATGGTTTCTTATTTTGTCTGTGAACTTGAGTCATGTGTGGGGTCGTGGAGGGGAGATGCTGCACATGCACAAGAAAGTTGTGTCTGAGTTCAATCAGTAGCACACATAATCTACATTTCTCATCGTGAGTTTGTGTGTGTGTCTTTGTGGTTTTTGTGGTGTATACATGATTTTAAAACTGCTGGGTCAAAAATGACCCTAAGACAATATTTGTACCCTGGTGGAGTACAGCTTTCATGGAATTATGAACAAAGGCGATGTTTCACTTTTTCTAGTGTTGGGGTCACTCTAGGAAAAGTCATCAAATTTCAAGTTGGAAAAAATATAATTTAGGGGGTTTTCTCTGCTTTTAAACATAGCTGTGGGTCATTTTTGACCCTTAAGACAACATAAGATTTAAATCTGATTGAAAATCTGTGGCAAGACCTAAAATGTGTTGTTTTGCAATGATCACCAAAGCTGGAAGATGTTTGTACAATACAGGTGTACAAAGCTCTTAGAGACATACCCAGAAAGACTCAAATCTGAAATTGCTACCAAAGGTGATTCTAACATATATTGACTCAGGTGTATGAATACTTATGTAAATGAGATATTTCTGTATTTAATTTTCAAAACATTTGCTGGAATTTCTTTAAACATATTTTCAATTTTTCTTTGTGGGGGGGTAGTGTGTGTAGATGGGTGACAGAAAATCGATTTAGTCCATTTTGAAATCAGGCTGTAAAACAACAAAATGTGGAATAAGTCAAGGAGTATGAATACTTTCTGATGGCACTGAATACAGTACTGAAAGGATGACATTGACATTTAAAATAACTTAGAAAACATTATTTCGACATCCATTGTGAAGTTGTGTATTCATGCGTCTTAATCATTGTCATATACCCCTGTTGCTTCAAGATCTATTATTAAATCTCAGCAGATTTGTGGTGATCTCATCTGTCTCAGCACATTAGATCACATTATTACTGTTAGTTTGTACTTAAACTTGTCATTCCTCCAAGGCCTAAGACTGCTCTCTGAAATGAGCTGTGTAGTGTTTTCTACTGCCCCCATCCTGTCCCCACAGGAAGGTAGTGTAGCAGCCGAGCGGAGCGGAGTCCTGACTCCTGGGCTGCTCCTGTGCCAGTCCTGTCTGCAAAGGACATGATTGGAGAGAAATTAATTTAATTAATGACTCATTCAAGGTCACATTTATTAGTTACACCCTCCAGGGTGAAATCTATATTTAAAAACCTTGAGCAGATGCGTGGTTGCTTCTCAGTGGTCTGCTCACTGACTGTAGCTTATTTGCAGTTATTTCGTGTCCATCTAGCTTATTATCAAATGAACCCCCACACTAACAGCAGACGATCCCGTGGAGGAAGACTTATGTTTGCAGGTCCACCACCGGTCAAAAAGCTACAGGCAAATAAAGCAGGACAGATGTTCTGAGGGGGTAATTAACAAGATGTTTTTAAACTTTCAGAGCCTGTGTTTCCTATGAAAAAATATTAATTATCAATCACAGTGAACCTTTAATAATCGGATTGACAAATTTCATAATCACATTTTTTATTGTACAAGGACCTACTGTTATCTGAAAAGTATCTAAATAGCCTGGATACCAAGGCTGACAGTGTAGTCGTGTGGAGAGAATAAAATACAAAATATACAATGGCTTTATATACAATGGATTTTTCGTCCCAGTGGAATTCGACTCAGGGTCGAATTCGATTTGCACTCGTAACTTGATTTTGTTTTGAAAAGATGCTTGTGAAGTAAAGACTATATGTGAATACAAATCAAAGACAAATCTTATGTGAATACATACAGTATATAGCAAGAGAGGTGGCAAAAAAAAATGTACATAACCAAACTCCTGTTATGGGCAGTTATGTATAGCTACACTGTAAAAATAGACATATTTAAAACACCATGATTGTGTAATAAAACCATGGAAAGTAACCGGAAATCTGGTGTTTGGAGGGTGTTTGACACTACAGTAAACCCATTGCAAGTGTTATTATACACAGAAAGTGTTTTAAAACAGAATAGAAGTACTCTGAAACACCCAAAGTGTTTTTTCAATCTGAATATTGGTGTTTTTAAGAGAGAGTTGCGATAACACTTTTTGGGGATTCAGTGCATGTGAAAGGCAGCATCAAAACACTGTGTAACGTAGAGTAGGCCAGAAGGCTATACTGGAAAACCTAACCTCTATTAACATAAAAAGATGGCGGAGCCGCAAATGTTCTTCTGTGCAAGGGTGTTTATTTACAAAGTGATTCCGAAACAAAAACAACAGTACTGCCACCTTATGGGACTGCTAAAAACAATGCTGCCCCATTCACAGCTCAATCCAAAATGGCCTCTCCATGAACTGAAAGAGAGGCTCCTTTTGTAGTGCTAGCCCCTCCCCTCAGAACAATTAACACAAATGAATTAAGCAATTACAACATGTTTATTAAACAATATCACCACAAAATCACCACAATATTTACAAAATTACATCACTATTGAGTGTCTTTTAATATGCCCATTTACATGAATGAGCCATTTGGGACAGGCACTACAAAGTCAGCCCAATTCCCTTAGCTCGGGTCCTTATCCAGCATACCCGGAAGCTACAGAGATAGAGAGGAACAGAACAAACAAACAAACAAAGCGCTCATCCACAACATAGATAAGTATAATACATATTGCTTATATTAACTATGACCATTGACATAAGTGTGAAATATGTATGTACTAAGACAGAAGTTAGCTTGTGTGTCGACATACATTGTTACCTTATCTGATAATGGAGCAGGGAGGAGTGATGAATGTGTGCATGCTTTAAAGTACCAAATGCTGCCCGCGGCCAGTGACTGACTTCTACGTCACACACTGTGTCTCTCATTAAAAGGGCACAAGGCGAGACCCAAATGCAGACACAGGAGGCAGATGGTAGAGCTCCGATATTTATTATAACAAAGGGAGCAGGCAAAGGCAGGTCGGGGACAGGCGAGAGTTCATAAACCAGATCAGAGTCCAAACAGTACCAGACAAAAGGCAGTCTCGAGGTCAGGCCGAGTCCAAAACAGTACAAGGGGATAGGCAGACTGGTAGTCAGAACAGGCAGAGTGGTCAGGCAGGCGGGTTCGGAGTCAGGACAGACAAGCATCGAAACCAGGAGGAATAGAAACACACAGAGACTGGGAAAAATAGGAGCAAGGAAAACCGCTGGTTGACTTGACAAACAAGACGAACTGGCACAGAGAAAGAGGAAACACAGGGATAAATACAACGGGGATAATAAGCAACACCTGGAGGTGGTGGAGACAATCACAAGGACAGGTGAACTAGATCAGGGTGTGACACTCATACAATCAAATGGTTAAGAAATGCAAATGGTCTATAACCTAAATATTGATTGATGATAAGGGCTATGTAAAATATTTTTGTGAAATTCCACCTTCATTTTTCAAGGTTTTTAGACTTCAGAAACAGAAAAAGACAGTGAGGGTAGTGGTGGGTGGAAGCAGGAATTCAACCCCCAACTTCTGGAACAGTAATATGGCACATTTCATCAGAATTTTACACACTCAACTACACAGCCACACTGTAAAACCTTATTCTGGTGTGAATTGAAATTGACTTAAAACAAAAACAACCAACATATACTTAATAAAAAAGAATGTAAGTCGTTTCAACCCAACTTAATATGTTTCGCAACTTGCATTATTTTATGAGGATAACCAAAGATAGGGAAAATGTTGTGATTTTAATCATTGGAAGTCTGGTTTTAATCTCCTTGTACTTCTTATCTTGTACGTGGCTGTATTTATTGAGGATTGTGGGTCATTTTTATACTTTATTATTATTTTAAAAAATGTTGGATGCATGTTTGAAAAAATAAAAGTATACTTCTATATTAGTATAAAGCAGCTTACTATCAGGTGTAATGGATCATGATGAACGGACATAAAAACGGTCAGCCAAAATTGCGTTTAATTTTTTAATTGTAGAGGAAAATATAGGACCCTGTAATGCTTTCTGTAAAACCTCTAGTTACTGCTAGTTACGAGCTTCAATGCCATACAACACTCCTTCCGTGGCCTTCAACTGCTCTTAAACGCTAGTAAAACTAAATGCATGCTTTCCCACTGATCGCTGCCTGCACACGCCCGCCCGACTAGCATCACTACTCTGGACGGTTCTGACTTATATGTGGACAACTACAAATACCTAGGTGTCTGGCTAGACTGTAAACTCTCCTTCGAGACTCATAGTAAACATCTCCAATCCAAAATTAAATCTAGAATCGGCTTACTATTTTGCAACAAAGCCCCCTTCACTCACGCCCCCAAACATACCCTCGTAAAACTGACTATCGGCGATGTAATTTACAAAATAGCCTCCAACACTCTACTCAGCAAACTGGATGCAGTCTATCACAGTGCCATCTGTTTTGTCACCAAAGCCCCATATACCACCCACCACTGCGATCTGTATGCTCTCGTCGGCTGGCCCTTGCTACATATTAGTTGCGAGACCTACTGGCTCCAGGTCATCTATAAGTCTTTGCTAGGTAAAGCTCCGCCTTATCTCAGCTCACTGGTCACAATAACAACACCCACCCATAGCACGCGCTCCAGCAGGTATATCTCACTGGTCACCCCCAAAGCCAACACCTCCTTTGGCTGCCTTTCCTTCCAGTTCTCTGCTGCCAATGGCTGGAACAAATTGCAAAAATCGCTGAAGTTGGAGACTTATATCTCCCTCACTAACTTTAAACATCAGCTATCTGAGCAGCTAACCGATCTCTACAGCTGTACACAGCCCATCCAATCTACCTACCTCATCCCCATATTGCTTTTATTTACTTTTTTGCTATTTTGCGCACCAGTATTTCTACTTACACATCATCATCTGCACATCTATTACTCCAGTGTTAATTTGCTAAATTTTAATTACTTTGCTACTATGGCCTATTTATTGCCTTACCTCCTCACGCCATTTGCACACAGTGTATGTAGACTTTTTTTCTATTGTATTATTGACTGTACATTATTTTATTCCATGTGTAACTCTGTGTTGTTGTTTGTGTCGCACTGCTTTGCTTTATCTTGGCCAGGTAGCAGTTGTAAATGAGAACTTGTTCTCAACTGGCCTACCTGGTTAAATAAAGGTGTTCTCAACTGGCCTACCTGGTTAAATAAAGGTGTTCTCAACTGGCCTACCTGGTTAAATAAAGGTGAAATAAAATGTTATTAAAATAAACTGCTGGTGGATTTAGCCCTGTGCTCAACAATGCCTCCCAAAATGTATTAAACTGGCAAATGATCAGATACATAAATCAATGTTCAACATTAAAATACACCCAAAAAATGTATCTAATTCTGCAGGATTTGAAACACCATAATAGTGTTTAGAAGTTTTAGAGGGAGGAAATGGCATCAAAAGGGAACTAATTATGTACTAAACAGAACTCAAAACTCCAAATGTGTGTTTTCAACCTCTTCTGGTAGTGCTCCCAGTTCCTGGCAAGGTGTTGCACAGCACTTGGTTAAATGGTGTTACAACACACTATGCAATGTTTTAAAACATGTCAGGATGCTGTGTTTCAATACTCCAAGTTAAGGTTTCGTCCAATTCATATTGGTGGCAGCTCAGTTGCCACTAGTTTTGGTGTCACAAAGCACTTCATTTTAACAGTGTATGTTCACTCATCTCGCTCGATCTTGTTCAATTTTACGTAATTTTTAACGTTTCCACAGCACCTGCAAAAGTAGCTCATGGAGTAAACTCTTGAATCACTTCTATCTGTATTTCTATGCCAATTAATGCTTTTCTTCCTGACATACTTGAAATCCTCAGTATGTCAATGTAGTTCAGGGGTGTACTCAAAGTAATCCTCCCCGAAAGACTATCTTGACACAATCAAAGCTGGCTTGTCTAAAGTAGAGCTAATCAAGGGGCACACAGTCAAGCACATTGGTATTTAGCATCTACCTCTTGAATTTCAACTGGGGATACTCCGCTGCACTCTGTCAAATCATTGTTTGTTTTATTGGCATGAGAAAGAAAGTGAGGGAGAGAAAGAGAGCGCTTGGTAAAGCCTGCTAAAATAACGTATTTTACGTACCTCCCAGCAAACCCGAGAACATTCCCAGAACATTAGCTAAGATTCCCATGAAGTTCTAGTTGGGGTTTTATCTAACATTAGGATGATATCATCCCAAAATCTTTTTTTTCTTCATAAAAAACATTCTTCAGATAAGGTATCCTTAGAATGTTCTCTTAATGTTCACTAAAATGTTGTGCACAACATCTGTAACAACCACCACAGAGCATTCCCCAAACGTTCTCGTTAGGTTCCCAGGTAAAGTAAAACCACAGTGTACCAGTAATGTTTTTAGAACATACAGCAACATCACAACTGGACAGATTTTGTGTTTTGTGAACAGATCTCTTGTCATATCCACACAATGTTGACACAACCTAAAAAAAAAACATCTGAACTTTTATTGAACATAACAAATGTGTTCTAGGATTGTTCTTGCAACATCAGGCAGATGTTTTTTCAACCTAATAGAAACATTGTAATCATCAGCACAACTGGCCATTTTTTGTTGTTCTGGGTCTTATCTTTTGTCATGTCCCCACAATGTTACCACAACCTAAAGAAATGTTTCAGAAACTTTTTAAGAACATAACAAATTTGTTCTGAGAATGTTCTTGCAACATCAGGTGAATGCTTTTTGCACCCTAAAATAAACATTGTATAATCATTCAAATGACTGGACAGTTTTTGTGTTTTGGGAACATATCTTTTGTGATGTTCTTATAATGTTCCCACCAGAATGTTTCCACAACCTAATGAAACATTCTTGGAACCTTTAAGAACAGTCTAAATGTTTCCTGGAAACGTTCTTACAACGTCAGGCGAATGTTATATTCAAACATTGTATAATCACCAGCACAACTGGACAGTTTTTTAGTTATGAGAACATTTGCCGCAATCTAACAAATGTTCTGGGAATATTCACATAACCATGGTTTACTGGTCTACACTGTTTACAATTCAATTCCCAGTTGACACTTTGTGAATACCGCAGTTTTCCAACCTTTATAATGGAACTAATCTCATACATAAGCAGTTCTTTGAGAGTTTGTCCGAGTCCAAGTGGACAATAAAGTTGGCATGATGTAACAAATATTTGATGTGCTGCCAAACCTACACTACAGTCAACAACTGTCCTGCTGTGAGTACAAGAATCTAACTGTGAAGATGCTCCAGGATTGATTGCACTATGGGCAAAGTTTATGTGGGATTTCAGATGAAAATAAGAACTAAGCATAAAGGGCACCTTAAAAGGGAGACATTACCAATAGATCAGACCAGGGAAGCCTGTGTTGAGGGGGTTGAACTTGAAAAACGAATCCCAGGTTTATTGGATTTTCTGACCAACTCAGTAGCAGTCAGGGGATGGATCAGCCCCTAAAGACCAGGCAGAAAGTGGTGAGGCAGGTGAATGATAAAGATTAGCTATTGGCAAATAGATATTTACCTCTAGCTCACATTGTTCCCAGATTCAAGATTTCCTCTGTTGACAGAAATGCCTTGAATGGTGAAAACAAAAGGTAATCTTAATAAAGCCAATGGCTATCTAAGGGTCAAAGTAACATTGGAGGGCTCTATTCAACTATGGCTCTATTCAACCATATCGTTGAAGTTCAGCATTACAGCATGATTCAAATTTAAAGAGAGAAATTCCTACGTAAGCAGAGACTGCATTCACGGTAAACGCTACATATGTCGGCTCTATTGGAAATTACCTTCACATTTTGATCGCACAACCTGCAATGGTTCAGCGATACAGATTGACTAGAACCAAAAGTTAGAGACTTGTTTCTCATGGAGGAGAACCTGTATGCTCATCGATTTGATCACATCCATAATTAAGAGTCCATATTAGTGGAGTGATTCAAAATAGTTTAATTTGTGTGTAGCCTTATTGCTAAATAAGAGAATGATATACGTACTGTAAGAATAACAAAATCAAATATACTAACACATACTACTACCAGTAAAAAGTTTGGACACACCTACTCATTCAAGGGTTTTTCTTTATTTGTACTATTTTCTACATTGTAGATTAATAGTGAAGACATCAAAACTATAAAATAACACATATGGAATCATGTAGTAACCAAAGAAGTGTTAAACAAATTAAAATATATTTTATATTTGAGATTCTTCAAAGTAGCCACCCGTTGCCTTGATGACAGCTTTGCACACTCTTGGCATTTTCTCAACCAGCTTCATGAGTTAGTCATTTCAATGTTTTTTGTTTTTTTTAACCTTTATTTTGCTAGGCAAGTCAGTTAAGAACAAATTCTTATTTTCAATGACGGCCTAGGAACAGTGGGTTAACTGCCTGTTCAGGAGCAGAACGACAGATTTTGTACCTTGTCAGCTCGGGGATTTGAACTTGCAAGTCTAATGCTCTAACCACTAGGCTACCCTGCCGCCCCCAAATTAAGTGTTGTGCCTTGTTAGAAGTGAATTTGTGGATTTTTTGAGCCAATCAGTTGTGTTGTGACAAGGCAGGGGAGGTATACAGAAGATAGCCCTATTTGTTAAAAGACTAAGTCTTATTATGGCAAGTACAGCTCAAATAAGCAAAGAGAAATGACACTCCATCATTACTTTAAGACATGAAGGTCAGTCAATACGGAACATTTCAAGAACTTTGAAAGTTTCTTCAAGTGTAGTCGCAAAAACCATCAGGTACTACGATGAAACTGGCTCTTATGACAACCGCCACAGGAAGGAAGACCCAGAGTTACCTCTGCTGCAGAGGATAAGTTCATTAGAGTGAACTGAACCTCAGATTGCAGCCCAAATAAATGCTTCACAGAGTTCAAGTAGCAGACACATCTCATCATCAACTATTCAGAGGAGACTGTGTGAATCAGGCCTTCATGGTTGAATTGCTGCAAAGAAACCACTACTAAAAGACAACAATAATAAGAAGAGACTCGTTTGGGCCAAGAAACACGACCAATGGACATTAGACCGGTGGAAATCTGTCCTTTGGTCTGATGAGTCCAAATGTGAGATTTGGTGATTTTTTGTGAGACGCAGAATATGTGAATGGATGATCTCCGCATGTGTGGTTCCCACCGTGAAGCATGGAGGAGGAGGTGTGATGGTCTGGGGTGCTTTACTGGTGACACTGTTCGTGATTTATTTAGAATTCAAGGCATACTCATGCAGCATGCTACCACATGAACAATGACCCAATGGACAATGACCCAAAACACACCTCCAGGCTGTGTAAGGACTATTTGATCAAGAAGGAGAGTGATGGAGTGTTGCATCAGATGACCTGGCCTCCACAATCACCCGACCTCAACCCAATTGAGATGCTTTGGGATGAGTTAGACCGCAGAGTCTAAAAGCAGTCAACAAGTGATCAGCATATGTGGGAACTCCTTCAAGACTGTTGGAAAAGCATTCCTCATGAAGCTGGTTGAGAGAATGCCAAGATTGTGCAAAGCTGTCATCAAGGCAAATGGTGGTACTTTGAAGAATCGAAAATCGAAAATATATTTTGATTTGTTTAACACTTTTTTGCTTACTACATGATTCCATATGTGTTATTTAATCGTTTTGATGTCTTCACTGTAATTCTACAATGTAGAAAACAGTAAAAATAAAGAACAACCCTTGAATGAGTAGGTGTGTCTAAACTTTTGACTGGTACTATATATGTAATAACAATGTAATAACAATGTGTACTTCTGTTACTTACTTTAAGTAATGGTACCTGCTACCGAATGATACGTAAAGTTTCTAGTTTTAAAGAATATAGCAATAATACAATAGTAAGGTTGTTACAATTTAATTTGAATTAATTGAATATCTGGTATGTAGCAGATTGGAAAATAAGGTTAAAGTAAATTAAGATTAAGATCTCTCTCCCAAGGTATGACTGAACCAGCAGGTTCAGACTCAGAACCCATTAGTATGAAAGACTGGAACTGCTGCATCAATTTTTCAGGATGTTTCCTCACATTTTATCACCATTGCATCACTGGTAAGTGGTAAGGGAAGACCAAAATCAAAAAGGAATTCACCCCCCTTGCAAACTTTCAATAGTCCAATACTCCATGAAATTGGCCCCCAACTCCCAACTGTTCACTGTGCCCTCTAAATCAGGTATGCACATTCCTTTTTATGATGTAGGAGTATGTATTCAATATATTCAATGCTTTGCATCTATTATGTTACTTAACGATAATAGCTCCTTGAATCTCTCAATCAATCAGAGACGATTACTGCTGGCAGGCAGGACTGCCGCAAAAAAAGATGCTGGCTCTTAGATGACAATCACCTCACTCTTTCCCGACTCCCGATATAGTTACTATTAGAAGTTATAACATTAGAATGATCGACAGTGAGAGTCAAGGAACAATTGAGACCTGGACAAATATACTTGACTCTGTAAAGAATAATCTTAGCTAAAAACACAACACATACAAATAAACAATCTATAAAGCCTAACACATACAATATACTGTATATATATCGTATGTGAGTACACCAAACATTAGGAACAACTTCCTATTGAGTTGCACCCCCATCAATAAGGGATAATAGCTTTCACCTGGATTCACCTGGTGTCTTTAATGTTTTGTATACTCAGTATTTATACACTGAACAAAAATATAAATGCAACATGCAACAATTTCAATGATTTTACTGAGTTACAGTTCATATAAGGAAATCAGTCAATTTAAATAAATTCATTAGCCCGTAATCTATGGATTTCACATGACTGGGCATGGGCGCAGTCATGGGTGGGCCTGGGACGGTAAATGTCCACCCACTTGGGCGCCAGGCCAACCCACTGAGAAGCCAAGCCAATCAGAATTTGATTTTCCCCACAAAAGGGCTTTATTACAGACAAAAATACTCCTCAGTTTCATCAACCGTCAGGGTGGCTGGTAATAGATGATCTTTCAAGTGAAGAAGCCAGATGTGGAGGTCCTGGTCTGGCGTGGTTACATGTGGTCTGCGGTTGTGAGTCCAGTTGGACGTACTGCCAAATTCTCTAAAACAACATTGAGTAGAGAAATTAACATTCAATTCTCTGGCAACAGCACTCATGGACATTCGTCAAGTCAGCATGCCAATTGCACGATCCCTTAAAACTTGAGACATCTGTGGCATTGCGTTGTGTGACAAAACTGCACATTTTATAGTGGCCTTTTATTGTCCCCAGCATAAGGTGCACCTGTGTAATGATCATGCTGTTTAATCAGTTTCTTGACATGCCAAATCTGTTAGGTGGGTGGATTTTCTTGGCAAAGGAGAAATGCTCATTAACATGAATGTAAATACATTTGTGCAATATTTGAGAGAAATAGGCTTTTATTTCAGCTCATGAAACATGGGACCAACACTTCGCATGCTGTATTTATATTTTTGTTATGTATAGATACATATTTTCATCTTTTTGTACTTTCTTTACTTTCAGGCCCAAAGGGATGGGTTGATATGGGGTTTCCGGGAGAGGGGGCAGGAGGGTGGATGTAAAAGCATCCTCGGTTGACAAGCAACATTGGATGTTTAGGGGGTAGAGGGGAGGGGGACTTAGTCAATATGTGGTGGGGGAAGGGAGTGGCAGTGGTTGGTTAAGGTTAAATGGAGACATGTTGGATGGGTGGGGTTGGGGGAATGTGTTTCCAAAGTGAAATGATTCAATACGTTGTACTCCTTTTTTGAGTGGCAGCCCACAGAATGTATCTATTGTACCTGTAACCCCCCGCCCCCCACCCCCTACCCGACAAAGAAAATTTGGTCACAAAAAATAGTCCAGTAATCCTATTAAATTCTTCCTCTACCTTCATTATTTTATAGCCAGGTCAAAATATCATAGGGTATGGTTGTATTATGACTGCAGACGTGCTCCAGTGGATCTTCAGAATCAGTGTGGAAGACAGAACAGCAAAGGGTTAACCTTAAGAGAGGAACAAAGAGAAGAGTCAGGGGCTGGGGCTGGCTTCAGTCTACTTACTTCTCCTTCTTGATCTCTCACACCCTGGAGAGGACAGGGATATTTCCAGCCTCTTTCCCACATTTATTCCCGAAGGGAGGACAGGCTCCAGTGTGTGAGATAATCTGCAAATCAATGAAGGAGGTTGTAAAACTCTTACTAAGTCATGTCACCCCAGTTGGGGGTAAATTCACTCTGAAAACTTCTAATTAGGAGTGTCAAACCAGTTAGGGTGTTTTAAAAGGTGGGGTGACCGTAGGCTACCCTCAAAATGTCATAGTGCGGTAGCAAGGAACGTTGCACTGTAAGAATTTTATTTGGTTGACGTTAACCTGCAGCCCTAGTCTTCAGTCAGGTTCAGTCACAGAACTGAAAATTGTACTAGATTGTAAGATGATGTGAAGATAATAAAATGAAAAATGAATAATGTATACAGAGCTGTGAAGAGCGAGGCACCATCTAGTAGAAGAGGAGAACGCAGCTGCTTCTCACACTGGTTGTTTCTGGTCACAGTGCTCATAACTAAAAACCTGGAGGGTGTTTTTCACCACCAAAATAAAAAATGTAATGTCTTATTGTTAATGTTTAAAATCATTGCTGAGAAATATATACATAAAAATGTGAGAACCAGCCCCTACAGATATGAAAATATGAAAGGTTTCAGTTTTGTCCGAGTTTATGCAGATTTTCTCTTTTTACTTTCCTGTCATTTATAATGTTAGGAGTGTTTACAGCTCTTGATGAGTATGACGTTATAACTTAACTCTGTGACCTCATAAGCATTGTAGGTTTGCTCTTGCTACTAAAAGAGTCTGCAGCAAAGTCCTTGACATCATATACTATCTGTATGCAGACCTTACCTCCACAGTAATCCACACTTTCCACAGTTTGTCTCCAAAGACCTCTCTGCCCTCAAGAAGACAAACAAAGGATTTTTATGAATCCCTTCAGGATTACCGCCAACCAATAATTATTCCAGCACTCCCTTATCACTTAAAGCTAATCTAAACATGTCTATGGACAGGAGGCTGATGGACAGCCCATCCACCTCTTTGCATAGGATAGAACATGTTAAGCAATATCCTTTTTTTTGTTGAATTTATTCATAAAAGGTATTTAAAATGAACCTTATTTACCTTTATTTGACCAGGTAAGTAGATGAAGATGTTGAGAACACATTCTCTTTTTTTAATAATGACCCAGGGAAGAGTTGCAGAGGAGAGGTGAAGAGTTGAATGAGCCAATCTGAGGCCAGGATGTTCAGGTGGTCATGGTAGCATGGGCAGTCAGGTTGGGAATTCAGACAGGACACTGGGGTTAACACCCATTGTCTTGTGACAAGTGATATACGATCTTTGAATGACCATTGAGAGTCACTACGTCCATTTAGCGTCCCATCCGAACAACAGCACGCTTCCCGAATCTTATGGTCTCCCATCCAGGTTTCGGAAAGGCCCCACCCTGCTTAACGTCCAACAGAGGAAATCAGAGGGCTAAAGGGTGGCAGTTATGGCACTCATGTTTTATTCAGAGGAAAACAGTAATAGTCTTGACCTCACAACAATGTTCTATTCAAGGGAATGGTTGAGAAACAATAAATTAAAGGATATTTCATCTTTTATTTAAAGGGTGAAATTGTTTCAAAGCCTTATGCCTAAACAGGCAAATCAGTCGCATATTGCTGTCATGCAGACAGGAAATGCATGCGCTAATCCCCAATACAAATAAGGCTGAGATTCTGCCATGTCACGTCCAAGGCTTAGAAAGATTATTCTTGAACCACGTCGAATGCCTAAATAGATTAAGAAAACCGATACTGCATCCTGTTAGACTCCTGCTTTAAAGTAAGAATTAAGAAGAGAGAGGGTTTTTGGATTTCCTTCATTGCATATTTTGTGCTGTATTTGTTGGTAACCCGAAAGTGTAAACCTTTATAAGTGCCCTGAAGGGGTGTACCACTTTGCTATCATGATTAATGAATGGTCTACCTACCTGAGAAGAGGTCTAAAGGTAAAGGTTGTTTATACTGAGCACAACTAGCTGAGGTGAACTCAAGATTTCAGTTGACTCATGAGGTTACAATGCAAGTACAGAACACATTTTATAGCTTTTTATCAATATTTTTTTCCTACCCATTCCCCAGAGGATTTCCTGTTTCTGTCACATTTTTATCAAAGAATATTTCATTCAATTTTGGATCCCGTTATCTACTGATTCCAAAAACAGACGACCTGCATCTGACCCCATGATCTTAAGGTGGTTTTTGTTGAAGAATGGGTCACAAAAGGACAGGGAACAGAAGTGTGTTTTGCCCTGGCATTTCTCTGGCACCTTCATACTGTTGCTTTTCTATTGCTCCTTTAAGGTCACTGGGTGCTTGCTGTGTCTATCATTGGGCTTCTGGTGGCATTTCTTTATACAATACCATGAATATTGAGGTTGTTTAAGTCCGCATGTCCCACACAATATAAATGGTTTGGTTTTCCTGCAAAAGTATGAAAGGAAATTGATATGACACTGCGGTATGAATCATCACCCCAGCTGCTATATTTCAGACCCTAATGCAAACATGTCAGTGGCTTTTATCCTAACAAACATTTTGATGTTAGAAAATAAAACATGTTACCTTGAGGGAGCTGTAAAGTGAGTGAGTAAACTGCCGGGGAGAAACCTGTAAAATCCAGGGACTGTTAATTGCAATTGGGTCAGTTAGTGCTACATGTCTAATCAGATATATAGAGACCTGTAATAGTTAGATCTACAGGCCTGCTGGGCCAGATAAATGCTGTATAACACAGCTGCCCCAGCCTCTGAACTGAGAAACTGTCATTGGCCTTTGGAATTGCTAATATATAAACAAGCTATCTCCTGTTTATTTCCCAATAATGACATATAAATCACAAGAGACACTGCCTCTTGCAGGTCACACTTCATTTTACTGTGCTTATTCACCATAGGTATACTATGTAGAAAAACTATATCATTGACTATCTCTCATTAAATTATTACCAAGACTCAGTGATGAGAACTTAATTTTAAATTATTTATCATTCCTCATTAAGTCCCAAATCTCTGGTGCAGTTAACATTTAAAGTGATAGCTCACTCTAAAGCCCATATTTGTTAGATGTTTTTAGACATGGTTTCATGTCCTGTGGTATCTGTTGTGTAGATCCAGCTATATGCCTCAATCCCATCTAAATCGAAAAGATAGGTACACAAATAACTAGATTAGACATTGTCTTTCTGGCCTTTCTCCTCTCCTTTTATCGAGCTAATACTTGAACAAGGTTGTATTTTGTTGCATCAGCATTATGTGAGTGCACATGTTTGTGCTCAAATTACCGAGAGTAGTGCTAATTCAATCTATCACCAGAGGAGTCCTAAGAGACCGGCGTCTACGTCCAACACCATTCTATCAATTACAACCCAGAAGGGCAGGTGGGATTTTCTGGTTCATACCCTAATCTCCACTATCAATAACCTCATAAGGTCAAACCACTTTGTTGCTTTTGCATGTTGCATGTTTCTTTATGTTTGATGTTGCTCTGTCTGCATGCTATGTCTTGCTTGTCCTGTGTTGTTCTGTCTGCATGCTATGTCTTGCTTGTCCTGTGTTTCTCTGTCTGCATGCTATGTCTTGCTTGTCCTGTGTTGCTCTGTCTGCATGCTATGTCTTGCTTGTCCTGTGTTTATCTGTCTGCATGCTATGTCTTGCTTGTCCTGTGTTGCTCTGTCTGCATGCTATGTCTTGCTTGTCCTGTGTTTCTCTGTCTGCATGCTATGTCTTGCTTGTCCTTGTGTTTCTCTGTCTGCATGCTATGTCTTGCTTGTCCTGTGTTTCTCTGTCTGCATGCTATGTCTTGCTTGTCCTGTGTTTCTCTGTCTGCATGCTATGTCTTGCTTGTCCTGTGTTGCTCTGTCTGCATGCTATGTCTTGCTTGTCCTGTATTGCTCTGTCTGCATGCTATGTCTTGCTTGTCCTGTGTTGCTCTGTCTGCATGCTATGTCTTGCTTGTCCTGTGTTGCTCTGTCTGCATGCTATGTCTTGCTTGTCCTGTGTTGCTCTGCATGTGCTCACTGCTCATTGATTGTCTGTATTGTAATTGTTTTTAATAACCTGCCCAGGGACTGCGATTGAAAATTAGCCGGCTGGCTAAAACCGGCACTTTTACTGAAACGTTGATTAATGTGCACTGTCCCTGTAAAAATAAAATTAACTTCAACTCAATTAACAAGCAAAAATATGTTTTTCTTGAAATCAGTCTTTTTTAACCAGCAACATTCATTGTATCCAACAAAATAAGCGAGTGAATATAATAAATACATAACCATCTGAAAAAACAGAAATATATAAATTAAATGCTCTGTTGAGGCCACCGTGCTCATTTCCAATGGGCTATTTTAACATGAGCGGAGTTGGCTGGGAAAAGTCGATTTTGTATAAAACTTGAAGTGGTATTAGTATAATTAGTTTTCAAAGACCCTCCCTTTATTTGATGTGTGCATTTTATTTCCTAGATGCTTAGTTAGTGACTGCTTCCCTCTTTAACTTTACTAAACATATTATTATAACATGTTATCATAGCTACTGTACATACACTGACTGGAGGTAGGAGCCTGAACAGAAAGAAAAGTTTATGTGCAGAGAATGAAACCGTGCTGCATGCTTTAGTTACATTGAAATTCTTGCTTTATTTCTTAAAAACGTATGACAGTTAAAAACAAGTCGGGTTTCCTTTCAACTCCAGGCCTTTACCTTTCATACGTAAAAAAAAATCTTAGTGTTGATCTCTTTGTAGTGGATTTCAAACCTATGCTCACAAGGGATGAAAGAGATGTACTTTTCCTGATGCCTTGTAAAGCATGCATAAATGTAGCCTTGATGAGCTGTTTCTGAAGCTCATTTGAGATGTCAGATCTTCTTGTTGAGGTGCTAGACAGTTGAAATGATCACATATTTATTCAGAAATTCACTCTTGAATTTAGGTAAGGGGTTTATAATTCTCAATAATTCTCAACAACACTATCCTTCAACAAATGAGTGGACAACATATAGTGCCAAATCATACCACAAATCAACAACAACACAATGCTGAAAAGCAGAGTGAGAGACACACTGAAAGTCTCCATGGCTCACTAAAGATGTATCTTGCTCTTATCTCCATTTCCATCTTGTATGGACAGATTCTTCTCTCTTCTGCCAGTCTTCACTGACCCTCTGTCAAGCCCACACCCTGAGAAAAAAAGGGAAGTTAGCAAATCAATCCTAAAGAGATTCATTTCATCAACTGGCAGGTAGAGAAAGACCTGACACCCTGAATCCATCATCTGGGCAGAATCCTAATAAAGACAAATTCAGTCCTGAAGAAAGTCAACAGCAATTAAATTGTTTTATTTATCCAAATGATGTGCTTACCATTGTTTATCATTTAATTTCCTGCTGCTCACCATGATTGGGGTAAAATGGGAAAAAATATATGTTGTTAGCACAAAGTGACCTCCCAACATCACATACTGTATCTGTAATGGGTGGTGGCAGGGAAGTCAGATGCAGGAGAGTGAACTTGGAATAAACGGAGCAGTTTAATAAATACTATATAAAAGGGTACAAAACCCGTCGCACACCAGAACATGACTTGCACAATACATACAACAAACAATCACCGACAAAGACAGGAGGGGAAACAGAGGGTTAAATACACAACATGTCATTGATGGGATAGAAACCAGGTGTGATGGAAGACAAGACAAAACCAATGGAAAATGGATCAGCGATGGCTAGAAGGTCGGTGACGTCGACCGCCCGAACACCGCCCGAACAAGAAGTCGTGACAGTATCATGGTGATACACACTGCCGTGCCAGGTATTAGATGAAGTACGATAGGCATAAGATTCAGAAATGAATTTAATCTCCCATGATACATCAATGTTCACTCAACACTATTCACCCCAGGGTGACATTGACATTGACACTTTTGCACAAAGAAATACTGCATGTTACTTATTTTTTAATATCTTTTCTTTTATAATATCCTAATATGGCATAGATTTACATGTAAACTTTGTATCATTCTCTGAAACAGGTTTTCAGCATGAATTACTAATGCTTACATTAAAGCTATTGCATGAATATAAATTGTTGTATGGTTTCCCATATGCAGTATACAGTACATACTGAATCTACACAATTTAAAAAATATATATTTAATTACCCCACAGATAGGGATTGCTACTCAGTAGGGATTGGGGCATGGTCGTCTTTCATTGAAAGTTCCCTTAAAAAAATCTAATGGACAGAATGATGGATGCAAAACATGGCTTTGCTTAAAAGAAAGTGCCTTGTGCCTTTGGCACAGGACCATTGTCACTGGAGAAAATATGGACTTTCTTACTCCCGAGTTTCTCCCCAAATAAGCTCTGTGCATTGTAGTATGATCTATTGCCGTGGCCACCGTTTACCATGGCTGAATTATTGATGTTAATATTTACAACAGACCTTTTATTACCAGACCATGTCAATCATTTCGCCTCAAGTGTGGTTGGTTCTGACTGCTTCCAGTCTGTACATAGCAGCCTAGAAGGCATCAAAGTATTCTCATCCCTGGATGGACTTAAACAGTTCAATTAATTCCATTGTATCATTTTAGAGGTCTACTATGACTTATTGACCTAGAGAAAAGACATACAGCTCCCATGAGCATAGAAAGGGTTACTTTTGGTAGTACCCTTAAGCCTGAAATGTCACTGCCTTCATATTTCTTAATGCTTGGTATTTCCCGCTTTCATGCAGTAGTTACAGTTTACTAATGGTTCTGGAGTAGCTGAGCTGGGATCATTTTGTCACCAATTTCCAGTTTGTCTGTACATCAGGCCAGACTAGCCTGAATGCTAAAGAGATACCAGTGTGTGTGAGTGTGTGTGGGGGGGGGGGGGGGTCTAATTTGAGCCACAGCACCTCTCCATGGCGATTTGAAATTTGCAAAAATCTGAAGGAAAACAATTTCTAGACACAAAGATTTGCACTGCTCAAAGTAATATATCACAGCTAGCTACTGTCTTTCACTTTATTATGTTACCCCTGTAATTGAAATGCTTTGCCTATTGACTAGATCAAGTTGAGTTAACAAAATGTATGATTAGTTAATGCTTAAATTTTAAATCAGAGGGGTCATCTTTTTTTAGTATTGTAACAACATTCTAATGCTTTGGGATAAGAAAATATAGTCATATATTATTCCTAAGCATTTATTATTGAAATATTATTATTTCAATCACTTTGCCTGAAACTAGCCCTCACAAGTCACTCTTGTACAGTATTATTTGGAGACCTGTTGCTAAGAAACAAAATGTGCAGCAGTGCATGCCAGAATACTTACTGCTGTCAAATCCAATGAGGCATACACTAGACTGACAGAGAGAAACCAGCCCACATACAGATCTTGATTTATATGACGATGATTATTATGGATGCCACATTTAAAACAAAATATAAATGGCATGTCCAAATAGATCAAATACAATACAATTGAGAGACAAAACAAGATTGATATTTACTTTTAATCTCAAAGAATAGGACCACTGAACAATTTCAAGCTCTAGTCTAGATGTTTCTGTTAGAATCAAGACAGCTAGACAATGTGCCTTTCATCTGTCAATGACCATTCACAAAGATAATCGGAAAACTGAAATCAAAAGTGACATTTTGACAAAACATTATTATAAACCTTGTATTGGGCTACATAAATGAAACATTGTAGCATTTTCTCATAAATATCAAATTGGAATCCATTTCTTAGCATTTGCATGATATTAAAGGGGGACTACAAAAGAATATGCCTATACCTCCCCAGGGTTGGTTGGGCAGATCAACCACTTTATGAGAGGAGGAAAGTTGCACATTCACCCTGAAGTAAATGTAGTGTGCCAAAACATAGGTTCTATCACGTAAATACAAAGGGTGTATAATAAAATGCATCTACATTGTCTATAATTTTTTGGTCTGTGTGTCTTCCACCCCTACTCTGAGACAAACCACTTTAGAGCCCATGAATACACATTTCAAATTGTTTCCAAAAATACTGATCATTACTAGTCTGGAAAGGCTCTATGATGTTGTAGGCAAGATGTGTCGATGATGAAGGGGGCTGTGCTGCTTTACTGACTGGTTCTCCTCTGTGTCTTTCTCACTCAAACATCCACAGAAACATCCACACAGCCCCGAGCGTCGCCCCGTTCCAATGCAACTGTTGGATTTTCAAATCCAAATAACTGGAGGTCTCAACCCCCAGATCCTTTTGTTGTTGTTGAGAGAACCAATCAAAGCTTAAGCCTCAACTTCTGTTTGAATACCACACTAACAGCGAATACTGCTCGCCTGTCCAGACCAGTGTGTCACAGCTCTCCCTCGCTGTGTACCACACGTGTTGTGTCAGCCAGGCTAGATCGTTACAAGTAAACAGAGAAGTAATGGTAAAGGTAAAAAAGCACACATTCTTTATAAGACTGGGAAATTACTGACCATGGGTTTCTATTTCTACATAAAAACTGAAAATCAAAGACATTTTTATTTCTACTGTATATTGATATACTTTTGTTTTCTGTCTTATTTTCGGAGGAAATGAAGAGTGAGTTATGCTACATTCTTCCTCCCATCTCAAAAATGCATTGTGAGATTGGATTTCCAGCTCATTTAACAGGCAGAAAAAGTGCGAATGGCATTCTGGCTCTTGGACTGGGAGTAATTCAGACTGTAATGAGTAATCTGGGCCATGTCCTGCCCCGGGTAGTGGAATCACTGTGTGACTGAATACAGAGGTTAATTCAAGCACCTCTACAGGTGTTGGGGAAAATCAGAGCTCCACTGCCTCTGTAATACAGTAGTCCTTTCCTCAGATCAGAACACATCTGCTGTGAGATTGGATGCGGGGCTCTCTCTTTTAAATAAAGTGACAGGTGACCCAGTTTGCCCTTACAAAAAAAAACACATGTCAAATTTGCATTTCCACATGTGAAAATCACATGTTCAAATGTGAAATGGCTGTTTGCACATATTGAGCTTAAATGACACATGTGAAACCATATTTTCTCATGTATTACATTTAGAGTTGTTCACACCACCTTATCACATGTGAGGGAAAAAAACATGCTTTCACCTCATGTGAATTCCACTACTGATATGCAGTTTCCTATGTGAAAACATTTCTAATGTGGAATTGCAAGTTGTGAAATCTAATTTGGAGTTTCACATGTAAGAAACATTCGCATGTGAAAATGTAAACGTGGGGAAAAGGTGTTATTCTCCTCACATCTGAAAAGGTGGTGTTAACACGTTGCAGTAGCAATGTTTCCACGTATGCAATTGCAAATTCTGTAATGCCATTCTGTAAAAGCCTACCTGAGTGTAATAATTCAACTCAATTAAAAATGATGAGCCATCCATTCGGAATGTTACTGCTGCAGGTGCACGCCTCTCTTCTTATGTGCGTTAGTGACCGTTGGAAGAAGCCCAGTGAAAAGAACAGAGAAGCAAACGCTCCGTGTCTCCTTATTTATCCTGTTCAACATGTTCAAATTAGCGCTGTCAGTTATTAATCAGTTAATTGTTTGAAATTTTAGTGAAAGCGTTCAAAATAAACTGAAAACATACAAAATGCATCATATATACAGCTAAAAACAACAATACGAAGTCAAAACAAATTGACTCTAAGGTTAAAGAAAGTGTTTATCAATTTACCTGATTTTGCCATTCGTTACTTTGGACAAAATCAAGACGTCAATATTCTTGTAATGCTTTTTGTATAAAAAAAATGAAATTACAGCTCAATCCTGCGATATTACACGATTACATTATTGAATTGTTTGACAGCCCAAATTGACTTTAAAATGTGAAAATGCACATGTGACATGAGTCGGTCATGGTTGCTCATGGTCATGTGATGAGGTAGCCTTGCCTGCGACTTCAAAATTAGTGATGCCCCTCTTGGTCTAATGGTGAAGACGTTGGCTGAGACCTGGGTTCTAAATTCCGCCAGTTATAAGCAAATTTATATCACACGTAAAATGTTGGGAAACAACGTGTCTGAGTCATGTGAAAAACGTACAGGTGAAAAATCCATGTGAAACGTCACACGTTTTTTCACAGGTGTTCTTTCCACGTTTTATTTTTAAGGGCAGTGCCATGTCACTGTGCCTATAAAAAAACAGAGGTCCAGCAGAGCTTGTCTGGCTTTTTAACCGTGTATGAGAGGTGAAACACACACAGGTCTCATGAAGCCATATTGATTTCCAATCAGCAGCAGTGTCCAGATGTGCGTGTTGAAGGAGAAGGACAGCGGGGGGCTTATTGAAGGTCTGGGTTTTAGGAGCTGGTCAACAGGTGTGCTGTTAGAATGACCTGCTGTGCTTGATAAAAGACAGTATGGGCTGTACCACAGGGTGTATGTGCTATTTCTATTCGGGAACAAATGAATCACAAGATGCAGGAGGGTATGGAAGAATGGCACATGGGTAGGTGGGAAAGCAGATGGAGATTATGAAAAAGTACTTGGCATTGGCTGAACAATACAAAAGAAAGGCAGCAGCAGGCAGTTCTGACAGCAGAACTAACAGTTACACTAAGGCATAGTGGCAAGGCACTGGGAGACAAGCCAGCAGCAGAGGAGGCCCCAGGATATTAGGACTGGGTGTCAAAAGTAGGAGGAATGGTAAGCTGAATTAATTACAGGCTTTCAAAGTAAGACTCTTCTTCTTTATGATGTATGCTGACTATCATTTAACATTATATGTAATTCAGCTGGCTTGCTGTCATGTTGATGTCACCCGTGGAAATTATATGAATTATACGTATGATAGGCAAAGCGATATACATAGAAACAATATACTGTTCCAACAAAACTTGGAAATCAAGTGATTATGTTAGCACTGCACATGCCATACCGTTCTGCCACAAACAGTACCTTGGTTAGAGTAGGCCTACACAGAGCTGTGCACAATGGTTTCCTTCCCCCACATGGAATAAACAGCCTATTCGCCTTGGGACATTGTGATCGGGTCATATGTGAATGTAAATCTGTAAATCTGTAAACCACTACACAGGGCTTTGGCACCTATCATGCAACAGAACGCTACTGTGAAGTGATATTAGACTGGGAGGTTATACCGATATTGTGGACTGCATATAGCTCTTCTTACAGCAACCTAATGAGGTGCATAATTACAAATATAAACAATATTCATAAAAAAATGTGATTGTTGTTCATTTAGAGTGATTGGTGAGGTGATTTTGTCCAACAAGTAGGTCACTTTAGTCTTGAACAGGTTCTGTAGAAAACAGTGGTACTTACTGAAAGATAAGACAAATCATGAAACACCCCATCATTAGCATTGTTAGTTGGTTTGTAAGACAGAATAGTCATCTTGCCATACGTAGAACATTGCTCTCTCACCAGACAGCAGTTAATGCTGTAAGTGTGCAGGGTGTCATCTCTCATAACCTGACTGGCAGCTGTCAAGTGATGAAAAATGACTTGGAGACAGGCCAAGGTTTCCTCACCCCTCTATTGCTGGGCCTGACAGCGAGAATAGCAGCTATTATCATGTACTGTTCACAGGGTGTTTAGTTGGCCAAATAGTCTCAGGGGCAACATTGTGTCTTCCTCGCAGACAGAGCTGATGCCATTTTGACTGGTTCACATATATAAACTGAGGAAATAGTGGTAAAGGGGCAGTGCAGTAAAAAACAGTGTAGTTCTTCATTTTTTTAAAGGATTTTTTGGTTGAAATAACACAATGAAATTGTGACAATGATGATAATGCCCTTTTTGTGTATGAGCTGTTTAAGAAAAAAAAGGTGAGATGGAACTTTTAGCCCACATCATGAAGTCACGATGTGATCTGATTATAATAGACCAATGCCTTTTCATTTGGTTAAGGGGGTGGGCTCTGGACCATCCTATCAGCCAATCAGGGCTGTGTATATCTTCAAATTTCTTTCCTTACGCCAACACGATCAGACTGAGCATTTCAAGGGCCAAAGGAATCTCAGGGAAATAACTTATAAAAAATATTATTTTCACTAAATAAACACACATTGATCTATTAGACATATCGTGATGATTTAAAAATACAATTACAAAGACATGGATTTTTCACATCAGTGTAGTAAATCAAGAAATGTATCTAAACACAACTCTGTCTATTTTGTATGAATATCAACAGTTGTTACATGTACAATGAGAGATGTTATCTCTTCACCCATAATTTAAATAATTCTAAAACCACCAAAAGGCAACTCCAACTCAAATTTGGCTATTTCACACAATCTATTTTCTATTGCGTAATTTCAGATTTCAGAATTTCAGATGGAAGTTCACACTTTGATACACCATAGTTTCCAGCAATATCACAAGTAATTAAAACAAAATTTTAAACGGAGACTATGTTTGGAGAAATCGATTACAAACTCCATTACAGAGTCAATATTGTGTTAATGTCAACAGAATTATCTTTGTGTACCATCTACACAGGGACAAGAAACAAGTCAACTTGAAAACATCACCTTTCTAACTTGTCTTAAGTCGTGTTTCAGCAGCCCAGTCTCACCTGGGACTGAGATCACTTGAAAATCAAAGGCAAACACATTGAATGGAGGGATGCTGATCCTCCTCTGTGAGAGGCTGTTGTTGCTTTCCTTTCTTTTAGTTTTTGCTCTTTTCTTTCCTCTAATCAATTGATGCCAATCTCTGAGGGCCTCATTATTTCTTAATTATAGATAGGCTGGCTCTACGATTTGGGACCAGAGTTTTATGAGGGCTGTCATGCATCATGGCTCCCTTCTTCTCACAGAGCATTTATAAAGACAACAGTTCACCTTGGGATATTCTCTAGGAGGACAATGGCATGAATTTCACTCTTAAAATAAGGGAATCATATTCATCAGCACAAAGAAAAAACTATTTGACGCAGTGTCAGTGTATCACACAATGTTGTCTTTCAGATGATGCAGTAGCCCACAGTAGAATATGTTCCTGATTGACAATGTACACAAACATAATACGTCTAACAACAATATTTTAACTCTGCATTATGCATCGTATGTAGTTTAGTCTGCTTAAATAGGTGTACTGTTGTCACCTGTCAGAATTGAAATTGTGTATCAACTAAGTGACCCAAACTAAAGCTCCTAGTGATTCACACCAATTAGACTATTTGAAAAGCGACAAATGAGAACCTCCCTATTAACTGATAATTAGATAATCCATGCATTAGGAAGGATGTAACATTGTTAACATTTATCACACCTGAGTAATCACAGCTACTGTACGTGTTAATTAGAACTAGGCTGCATGTAGCTCCACAGACTTTTTAAAGCTCTGGCAGAAGACACCTTAAAGATATGCATGCTACCGAGATTCACTTACAGTTTTTCTACAGATGTTTGTAAGTATTAGTTACAGTATAAATTGCAGGGCCTAATATCACGGTCTCAATCAGATCATGCCAACACAGTCTCACAGCTTAAAGTAAGCTCACAGCTCTGAAGCAGCGATTCTATTTCAATTAGATTAAAGGTAAAGTATGTGTGATTTGAATTACTGCTTTTTGAAAACAGAATAAAAAACGAGTTGAGTTGGATTCAAGGGGAATATCCACATACTGAAGGGTGGTTTGCAATATCATTGGTTTCTTAACAGGTTAAAAATGACATGATGAATATACTATAGTATATTCTCAGACTAGCCACCTGGTTCAAGACTGGTGAAGCTGCCTCTTATTCTAGGACAGCGTTAAAATGCCCCCATGTGGACATATAGTGTAACTGCATCCTCCATGAAGCACGAAGAGTTCCCTCCCAATAATAAATGAGCAGCTTAGATTAATCATTGCTCAGTGAAGCATATTATTGCTCTAGAATTTGTAAAAGGGGAACCACACACATTTTATGCCAACAAAAATGGGGGTCCAGCATGTTGCAGCTGTCAGTGTCAATACAATATATACCACATGACCAAAAGTATGTTGACACCTGTTCGTCGAACATCTCATTCCAAAATCATTGGCATTAATATGGAGTCCCCCTTTTTGCTGCTATAACAGCCTACACTCTTCTGGGAAGGCTTTCCATTAACTTTTTGGAACATTGCTGCAGAGTCTTGCTTCAATTCAGCCATAAAACATTAGTAAGTCTGGCACTGATGTTTGACAATTAGGCCTGGCTCACAATAGGTGTTCCAATTCATCCCAAAGGTGTTCAATGGGGTTAACGTCAGGGCTCTGTGCAGGCCAGTCAAGGTCTTCCACAGCGATCTCAACAAACTATTTCTGTATGGACCTGGCTTTGTGAACTGGGGCATTGTCATGCTGAAACAGGAAAGGGCCTTCCCCAAACTGTTGCCACAAAGTTGGAAGCACAGAAAAATCTAGTATGTCATTGTATGCTGTAGCATTAAGATTTCCCTTCACTGGAACTAAGGGGCCGAGCCCAAACCATGAGATACAGCCCCAGACCATTACTCCTCCTCCACCAAACTTTACAGTTGATACTATGCATTGGGGCAGGTAGCGTTCTCCTGGCATCCGCCAACCCAGATTTGTACTTACACATACCCTTATCTTATGTAATACTATCTGCAACTGTTGGGTTCACAGCTTTCTTTAGTTTAGTTTGATGAGTTTAATATATTGTGAACTGGGATTTTGTGTGACACAAACGTTACTCTCAAAAAAAGGTAAAGTACAGTATAACTAAGGTTGGATTTTGTTTAATGAACTCATACATTTAAAAAATGTACAGGAAAAGCAAAATACAACAGGTACTTTTTGTTCAGATACCAACACTTAAAATAGTTTAAAAGGATCAATGGAATTAAACTCAATATAAAATGATCTGAGGATATGTGCAAAGCAACAGGTTATATAAGGTGCATACAGGGAACCGCTTGATGTAACATAATAACAATGTGTCAAACACAGGTCTTCAAAAACAGCCATGCACAGAAATAGAGGAAAAACAAACATACAAAGGTTGCTATTTCACCACCACGCCAACTACACAAGAAATGAAACAATCAAAACACATCCGTAGATAAACTCAGCATAAAAGAAAGAAAAGTCCCCTTTTCAGGACCCTGTCTTTCAAAGATAGTTTGTAAAAGTCCAAATAATTTCACAGATCTTCATTGTAAAGGGTTTAAAACACTTTCCCATGCTTGTTCAATGAACCATAAACAATTAATGAACATGCACCTGTGGAACGGTCGTTAAGACACTAACAGCTTACAGACGGTAGGCAATTAAGGTCACAATTATGAAAACTGAGGACACTAAAGAGGCCTTTCTACTGACTCTGAAGAAAACAAAAGAAACATGTCCAGGGTACCTGCTCATCTGTGTGAACCTGCCTTAGGCATGCTGCAAGGAGGCATGAGGACTGCAGATGTGGCCAGGGCAATACATTGCAATGTCCGTACTGTGAGATGCCGAAGACAGCGCTACAGGGAGACAGGACGGACAGCTGATCGTCCTCGCAGAGGCAGACCACGTGTAACAACACCTGCACAGGATTGGTACATCCAAACATCACCCCTGCGGGACAGGTACAGGATGGCAACAACAACTGCCTGAGTTACACCAGGAACGCACAATCCCTCCATCAGTGCTCAGACTGTTCGCAATAGGCTGAGAGAGGCTGGACCGGGGGCTTGTAGGCCTGTTGTAAGGCAGGTCCTCACCAGACATCACCGGCAACAACGTCGATGGACCAGACAGGACTGGCAAAATAGTGCTCTTCACTGACGAGTCGCAGTTTTGTATCACCAGGGGTGATGGTTGGATTCGTGTTTATCTTCGAAGGAATGAGCGTTACACCGAGGCCTGTACTCTGGAGCGGGATCGATTTGGAGATGGAGGGTCCATCATGGTCTGGGACAATGTGTCACAGCATCATTGGACTGAGCTTGTTGTCATTGCAGGCAATCTCAACGCTGTGCGTTACTGGGAAGACATCCTCCTCCCTCATGTGGTACCCTTCATGTAGGCTCATCCTGACATGACCCTCCAGTATGACAATGCCACCAGCCATACTGCTCGTTCTGTCCATGATTTCCTGCAAGACAGGAATGTCAGTGTTCTGCCATGGCCAGCGAAGAGCCCGGATCTCAATCCCATTGAACACGTCTGAGACCTGTTGGATCAGAGGGTTAGGAATAGGGCCATTCCCCCCAGAAATGTCCAGGAGCTTGCAGGTGTCTTGGTGGAAGAGTGGGGTAACATCTCACAGCAACAACTGTCAAATCTGGTGCAGTCCATGAGGAGATGCACTGCAGTACTTAGTATCTGGTATGGCCACCAGCTGCATTGACTTACTTTTGATTTTGACCCCCCCACCCCCCTTTGTTCAGGGACACATTATTCAATTTCTGTTAGTCACATGTCTGTGGAACTTGTTCAGTTTATGTCTCAATTGTTGAATCTTGTTATGTTCATACAAATATTTACACGTTGCTGAAAATAAACACAGTTGACAGTGAGAGAACATTTCTTTTTTTGCTGAGTTTACATATAGCATGCTGAGTTTCAAAGGTCATCAAACAATTTCAAAAAAAGAGTAATACAAAATGTCTTAAAAATGAGAAGCCACACTTCCACAACTATTGAAGGTTGTTTTTGTATTTTTGTGTGGGTGATTAATGCTGTTTGTTTTTGATGGGCCAAATCCTAACTTGAGAACTGTGTGCGTAAATCAAATGATCAAATGACTTATCTTTCAAGTTAGGATTGGGCCTGCTGGGAGCTACATTAATTACATGACATCTTCAGGCTCTCGCTTTCTTCTCTTTGCGTCCTGTGCCTTCTGATGATGCATCTGCCTTCCTTTTGTGAGCCTTAGAATAAAAATGACATTAGAATCAAATCAATTGCATGTCTATGTGTGAATGTTACAATGTATGTATGAAATATTAATATTCTAACACTTGAGTATTGATCCATTTGTCATGGTAACATGGTTCAGAATCCTCAAGATGGTCAGCCAATACACCTGTTGGATTTTGGACATTCAAATTGTTAAAATCTGTATATTATTCTTTTGAAATGGTAAGATCAATTACCGTCTGGCTTTTTGGTGTCTTTTTCTTCTTTTCAGCACGCTCCTTTTCCTCAATCTCCATATTTTCTTTTTCGATGAGGGAGATGAGAGTGTTACAACGTCGCTGGAGTTCCTGGGGGAACAAGAGACAGCTGTTAGCAGAGAACAAGAAAACAATAGTACAATGTATGTCTGCTGTTCCTCTCTGTCAGCCGGTCTGTTTGTAGCAACAACAAAAATATATATTCATTCAATATGCTCTTCTGTGGTTATTACAGTTTTTGTTCGTAATATTGACATTTCAATAACCAAAACAGTTCATGTAACATACCACTTTGTCAAAAGCACAAAGTAATGAAAAATAACCCCAGAGAGATAAGTGTCTCTGTATTCAAGTGATGCATGAAACTGAATCTATAGGAGTCGTTCGTCCCATGAAATCTCAACTTGTAAAGGAGGAACACATTGAAACAAATTCAACTCTATATTCCGCCATACCTACTATAAATGTCAGGCAAGCAAACAAGATGATCTCTGAATTCACTACAAATGTACTATTTTCTATAATAAAAAGTAATAAAACAGGTTTTTATGATGGGTCCAGAGAAAGCAAAGAAGTAGGACACTAAGACACTGTAACTGGGTTTATTGACTATCCCAGAGGCAGTCCAGGTGTCATATCAAATACCTGTCCCCATGTTTGCTCAACGAACCCTTCTAACAGCTAGAACATAGTCAAACTGTTCAGGGTGTACTGTACCATGGCAGTTCGGGATTTGATGAACCAGTCAAATCTGAACTGTGGAGCGTTCCGGACACACTGTCGGAGTTCCTCATAAACATTCTCCTTGTCAAAGCCCATCTTGTGAAGCATACAGATCAGGAACCTGTCCTCCTCCTCCGTGTAGTTCTTCCCTTTATTGGTGCCATACTGAATCCTCAACTGGTGGAAAGGGGCCTTGTATCTCGCAACCTGAAATGAATCAAGACAACATTTCCATTTGGTCAATTTGAAAATAAGAATTCATCTTGGAGCATACTCAAAATAAAAGGTTGCTAGTATCACATTCAAATAAGTAATTTCCACAGTATATACAAGGGAAATATGTTTTAGAGAGGCAATCATTTCATTTTAAAGATCAATACAAAAATACTTATCAGCCACTATCCAACACACTTGAGCACTTATTTAGAAAATCTATGTAAAGTAGTTGACCTTAGCATCCAGTGCCTTCTTAATGCTGATCCTCCTCTGGATGCGGGCCTCACCACGCTCCATCTGGGCCATGATCTTCTCAATATCCTGGAGTTCATTGCACCGCTCCCAGAAAATGGCTTGAAAATAAAACAAGAGTATGAAAAGACTAGCGTGGAGCATATAAAATGATAATAAGCTGTAATAACCATGGTTATTTGAAACAGATACAAGAATAGGTCTCTAGTAAACAACTGTAATGGAATAATAGATGATGATCATTATGATGATGAGGACCTCCGGTATCTTACCAGAATATTCAATGACTTCTTCAGGGTTTTTCCCCTCAACTTCCCGAGCGATGTTGTCGATGTCATCACGGCCATATTTCTCATTGGCTTTAATGAACTGATTGAAATCTCGCTTGTTCCAACTTGTGAACCCCTGCGAAATAAGATTCACCACAAACACAGCATTTGTTAGATACAAGCATTAGCATGTACAATAATGTGGCACCTTTTGTGACAAACACTATAGGGATCTTAGACAGTTGTGTCTAGCCTAGCGCCCTCCAGTACCTGTGTAAGAAGCTTCTCCTTCTCCTCAGTCTCCTCAGGACTGAGGGGCCCTGCCTCGTCGATCTTCCTCTGCTCCTCCTTCTGCACCTGAGCAGAGTTAGAAATGTCAGGGCTCCTGGGCACCTGCAGCAGCACAGTGGAGAGGACGGACACAGCTCATATTAGATAAACCTCTGATGAGACAAAACACTGAATGGCTCTGTCTCTCGCTATTAAGCTGGGCGAGAGACCCCTAAGGCTGGGTGAAGCGATAGACAGGCCTGTTGGGGAACCAGGCTAACTGGGCAGAACTGAGCAGATGTACCCTGGGATCAGGTGGCATAGGGGGAATGTGTGTGTATTTGTGTTCTGTGGTTCTGGCACCGTGGAGGAGTAAAAGCTCCAATCTGTCTCAGTTCAGCAGTCTGCCTTGGCAGCGAGTGCCTTGGCACAGTTAAGCACTTGGGATGCTGCTCACAAATGTCAGAGTTGAGACACACTTCTATGGGCTCTATTCACCATCCCACAACTAATATGTTGGCTCTGTGAAAGCCCAAGCCAACAGATTTCAAAATATTGTTTTTAAATATTCAACTTTGTAAATTGTTTCAGTAAAGTAGAACCAGCAAGAAGGGACATTCAAGTCACAATACCATGTGCAGGAAACAAGAATACATGAGTATAAATGGCTAAGCTTAACGCTACCTATGTCAACATGGGCACACTTTATTTATCCATCAGACAACGACTTAACTACAGCCGTCTTACCTTGTAGCCTATAGTATTCCTGTAGAAAAGGATCTCCATCTCTAGCAGCTCAAACAGGCGAGGGGGAAAGAACTGGAAGTCCTGGATGTTGGGCTGTTTGGGGGGACGTGGGGCCTGAAATATATTCATCATTATTAATCATGTTCTGGTGAGCAAGATTAACATATGTACCTCTTCATCTTCTGACTTCTTGACCATCATTATTTGGAACAAGTGGGAAACAAGAGGAATGATTAGAGTTCCAAAGCTACAGGTAATATATCAAAGTTACCGGAATCTTCTATAATTTTGGTAATGAACAGGTAATCTATGGCAATTTAGGTCATTTATACTTTAACTCATTTTTATTTTTCATATATAGTATTAATTTATTTTATCTGTGTCCATATTGCTCATGAGTTTCTAGTGGACAGACCATATGGTTAAAGAGAAAATAGCCTAATTATCATAAAAAGTATATAATCAACAAAGGCATTCTTTTCAATTAACTCTGCAATTCTTCCAAGTATTGACTTTTTTTCACAACTGCGACCAGTTTGGAAGTTACCAAAGTTTGAATGTTACCAAATTTCTGGTAGTTTATTTTGCAACCCTACGAATGATTGACTAGCAACTCTTCCATGAACACGAGGACCACGGTTACTATAGTTTTGTGATTTAATGTTGGTTTTTATTTCTATTCGTTTTTAGATTTTTATATGAACATTTTGTGAGGTGGTTGATCGGTTTCTCAAGCCTGATGACAGTGGTCCACAGACAGAGAATATTCTCTCCACCAACACTTGGGATGCAGGGGCAGAAACCAGATCCAGTGCCACAGGGTACAGCTTTGGATAAACAGCCATCCTTGCCTGCCAGAACTGGAGAGGTGACTCTAAACATGCCCCCCTTCACCTCTTCCAGGCATTTCCTCAGCTCACACGGGGCACTTAATGCCCTGCCAGGTTAACTCTTGGGACAGTGAACTCAGACACAATCCTCGATGCAAGAAAGCTATATTTATGAAGCACTGTGGTCGAGATGCTTGTTGGATTTATCTTGGATTCTTCTTGGGGTACTCCTGCCCCATGGCTGTACTCTCTGATTTGCTAAAGTACAAAAGACTCTGCTTCCCTCATCAGTGGCTCCGTCTGTTGAGCGAAGTGACAGAGAGACACTTGGGTCCATCAAGCAAGCTGCTGCAGGGGATGGATCGAAATTGGCTGCCAGAAGACTCAGTATGCATGCGAAGTGCTCACACTGACTTCAGGAGGACCTGTGCCAACTGTTTTGCAATAGTAATTGACTGCAAGTGTGCCTCAAGGTTGAGAAAGCACGGCACCACATCAGACTACGACTGGCTGTCAGTTTGAAGTTGGTCGGTGTAGATTGTTTCTACAGGTTTCTTCCTAGGTTTTGGCCTTTCTAGGGAGTTTTTCCTAGCCACCGTGCTTTTACACCTGCATTGTTTGCTGTTTGGGGTTTTAGGCTGGGTTTCTGTACAGCACTTTGAGATATCAGCTGATGTACGAAGGGCTATATAAATAAATTTGATTTGATTTGATTTGATTGTGAACGGCTGCAGCAACTTCACAAGCCGTTCTAGCTTGGCCCAGATATACTCAATGCGCGCCTTTGGATTTCTTCCCTGTTAGCTAATGATAGTGATGCACAAGCTAGGCCTATTTGAAACATCGGCATCTACTAGCAGCATTTACTCTCCAGATTCAGAAGCCAGAAATCCCCATTAGAAGCTTGAAAACCTTGTCCAAGAAAAAAATGAACTAAAGATAATTTGATGGTTTTTCCTTTAAGTTAATTTTGTAGTCAAATATAATAGTTTTAGTATAGTTTTAGTTTTTCAAACATTTTTCAGAAATGTTTTATTTAACTAAATTGTTTTTATTTTAGTTTCAGTTTTTAGTATAATAACCCTGATTGGGACAGCACTTGAATAAGCATGTCATTTATAAGCAGGGATGCAAAGCCAGGCAGTTGGCGGTTTCTGTGTCAGTTTGTGAGTGGGCGTTACCTTGGGGGCACGAGGTTCACTGACACGCAGGGCCTCTCTGAAGTAGGCATCCACCGCATAGTTGGCTTTCCTCTCTCTTTTAGGAGGCTCAATCCATTCTATCATACTCAGCTACAAAAAAAGACCAGTCCATCCCTCACAAGGTGAACCAACTCAGCATACAGTACATGATGCACACTGCATTTCATGGTTACGGTGTTTAAAAAAATAAATAAGTGTATTTCATAAGCATCTATGAATAGTATACTCTGTATGCCATCTTTACCTCTATCACACAGTAGTCACACAGTTCAATATCTAAGATGAAATTCAACCTGAGGCACAAGGGACTTAGCTAATCAAAGTACAGTACCATATCAAGTTGCTCAGTTGGTTGAGCATGGCACTTGCAATGCCAGGGTTGTGGGTATGATTCCCACAGGGGACCAGAGCAAAAAAGAATGCACTCACTACTGTAAGTCGCTCTTGAATAAGAGAGTCTGCTAAATGACTAAAATGTCAATGCAAAATGCTCTTTGATGCTATTAACCTTGAGTCATGACAAAACATGTAGTAATTTAATACCTTTTGCTTCTCTCTGTAGTCCTCCCCTTCAAAGTTGTAGAGGCTGGTCTCTGCTCCTCCGGTGTCCACAGTGAAGTTCCTGAGGGAGCTTTCTCCCAGAGACTCCATGCGCTCGTTCATCTCAGCTGTCTAGGATAAGTCAAAAGGCAGTGGTGTAAAGTACTTAAGTAAAAATAAAGTATTTGGGGGGGTCTGTACTTTACTATTTATATGTTTGACTACTTTTGCTTTTACTCCACTACATTCCTAAAGAAAATAATGTACTTTTGCTTTTACTCCACTACATTCCTAAAGAAAATAATGTACTTTTGCTTTTACTCCACTACATTCCTAAAGAAAATAATGTACTTTTTTCATACATTTCAAATGCTTTTAGCAAGACAGGAAAATGGTCCAATTCACACACTTATCAAGAGAACATCCCTACTACCTCTGTTACACATGCTTTGTTTGTAAATTATGTCTGAGTGTTGGAGCGTGCCCCTGGATATCCGTAAAATAAAATAAAACAAAAAAAATAGTGCTGTCTGGTTTTCTTAATATAATTATTAAATTATGTATACTTCTACTTTTGATACTGAAGTACATTTTCACAATTAATTTACTTTTGATGCTTAAGTATATTTAAAACCAAATACTTTTAGACTTTTACCCAATAAGTATTTTACTGGGTGACTTTTACTTTTATTTGCGTCATTTTCTATTAAGGTATCTTTACTTTTGCTCAAGTATGACAATTGTGAACAGGTTAGCACAGAAAACCAAGCAGCCAGTCTGTCAACCAAACACTGTGTACTGATCCTTCACATGGTCCTCACTCACCTTCTTTGCCCCCCTCTCTAAGATGGTGTTGATGTCTTCGTCCGTGAGCTCATTGTCTTTGGAGGCGAAGACGTGAGTGGCCCCATGCCTGATCATCTGCAGCATCTCATCTTTCCCCAGCTTGTTGGACTGCTCCATCAGCCTCCCTGGAAAGTTGAAAAGATGTGAGAAGTAGTTGGGGTGTGGGACTGAATGCACAAGACCCTGCAGCAGGCACTTACATCCATGTCTCAGGGTCTAGATCATTCTATAAAGTACTAAAGTATATGTATGCATGCATGCATCTACAGCATATATGTGTGGTCTAATTTTGTCTCAAGCCAAACCAAGGTCTGTCTTGCCTGTCCCAATAACAAATCCAAATCTGATGTACTGTCTGCTGAGTCAGACCATTTAAAAAAACAAAACAAAAAGTTAAGGACACATTTAAGGGATTTGAACATGGAATTAGAATACTAGAATGGACATGAACCTTCTTATGATGGTCCAAAGGTCAGCCATGTTGGTCAGGGAGTTAGTCAACCACAGTTTGTCAGTGCTGTGATAAAATATTGTGAAAAACAATGAATGTGAAGAAAGTATCTGCACTGTGTGTTAACTAGCTAGCCAGGCAGTTTTAGAGGAATCAGCTGCCAATATGCCAACATTCCATTCAAACAATGCAGTCAATCCACAGCCATACACAGGCTCAGATCAGTTCATAATAACAATAATTCATTTAATTTGTAAAGCTCTTTTCTCACACCCAAGGCACTGAATAGGACTTGGATGAGTTATAAATGCAGCAAGTACTGATATTGTATCATATAATAGCACTCAGCTTTCCAAGAAATCAAAACATGAGACAGTTATGGACTGTTTACATATATTTTAGATGCTGTTTATCCAGAAAATGTGTATAAAACTCCATACTGTAATTATAATATGACAATATTTTATGTTGACTATAATTCCGTTACATCATTTCTGATACATCACATGCCTTACTTTTATTTTCCTGTGTAAGTAAAAGCAGGAAATGCATCACCTACATTATGCCTCTACTGCCATTCATTCCAATTAGACTGGTTTTGGATTTCTTCCTGACCAAGCTGGCTGCAAATTTCACCCCATTATGGAACTTTGAGGGTTTATGACATAACCCCTCTAGTAATTATATATGATCTACATGGATTTGAAAGCCATGGAATGACAAACCACGAAGTTGCAAATTAAAACCATGCTGAATACCTTGTTGTATAACAATGGAGTCTAGCCTCAACTTCATCTCAGCTCTCTCTACAATCCTCTCTTCGACTGTATTATCAGTGATGAGGCGGAACACACGCACTGGTTTCTTCTGACCAATTCTATGAGCCCTGTCCTAGAGAGGCAAAAACAAACACACTGATTGCCTCAGTGTATGGAGGTGTCTATTTCTTTGAAACAAGACACTTTTTAAAAGTAAAAGACAAGATACAAGCCAGTGTTATGAACTAACATTACTAGTATTTGTGTATGCATGACATAGTATTAGTCACTTATGTGTGAAATTCTTACTAATAATGACTAAGTCATATTTACTTTAATTTAATACTGACTAATAATTACTTTTCCAAATGCTTAATATACAGTGCTTTCAAAAAGTTCAGACCCCTTCCTTTTTCCACATTTGTTATGTTACAGCCTTATTCTAAAATTGATGTAAAAAAAAAAAAACTAAAATCCCTCATCAATCAACACACAATACCCCATAATGACAAAGTGAAAACAGGTGATATTTTTGAAAATGTATTTAAAAAAACAAAACAGAAATACCTTATTTACATAAGTATTCAGACCCTTTGCTATGAGACTCGAAATTGAGCTCAGGTGTTTCCATTAATCCTCCTTGAGCTGTTTTTACAACTTAATTGGAGTCCACCTGTGGTAAATTCAATTGATTGGACATGATTTGGAAAGGCACACACCAGTCTATATAAGGTCCCACAGTTGACAGTGCATGTCAGAGCAAAAACAAGCGATGAGGTTAAAGGAATTGTCCGTAGATCTCCGAGACAGGATTGTGTCGAAGCACAGGTGTGGGGAAGGTTACCAAAACATTTCTGCAGCATTGAAGGTCCCCAAGAACACAGTGGCCTCTATCATTCTTAAATTGAAGAAGTTTGGAACCACCAAAACTCTTCCTAGAGCTGGCCGCCCAGCCAAACTGAGCAATCGGGGGAGAAGGGCCTTGGTCAGGGAGGTGACCAAGAACCCAATGGTCACTCTGACAGAGCTCCAGAGTTCCTCTGTAGAAATGGGAGAACCTTCCAGAAGGACAACCATCTCTGCAGCACTCCACCAATCAGGCCTTTATGGTAGAGTGAGCAGACGGAAGCCATTCCTCAGTAAAAGGCACATCACAGCCTGCTTGGAGTTTGCCAAAAGGCAACCAAAGGACTCACAGAACATGAGAAACAAGATTCTCTGGTCTGATGAAACCAAAATTGAACTCTTTGGCCTGAATGCCAAGCGTCACGTCTGGAGGAAACCTGGCACCATCCCTACGGTGAAGCCTGGTGGTGGCAGCATCATGCTGTGGGGATGTTTTTCAGTGGCAGGGACTAGGAGACTAGTCAGGATCGAGGGAAAGATAAACTAAGCAAACTAGAGAGATCCTTGATGAAAACCTGCTTCAGTGCACTCAGGACCTTAGATTGGGGCTAAGGTTCACCTTCCAACAGTACAATAACCCTAAGCACACATCCAAGACAACGCAGGAGTGGCTTCGGGACAAGGCTCTGAATGTCCTTGAGTGGGCTAGCCAGAGCCCGGACTTGAACCCGATCGAACATCTCTGGAGAGACCTGAAAATAGCTGTGCAGTGAAGCTACCCATTCAACATGACAGAGCTTGAGAAGATCTGCAGAGAAAAATGGGAGAAACTCCCCAAATATAAGTGTACCAAGCTTGTAGCATCATACCCAAGAAGACTCAAGGCTGTAATCGCTGCCAAAGGTGCTTCAACAAAGTACTGAGTAAAGGGTCTGAATACTAATGTAAATGTCATATTTAAGTTATATTCTTAATACAGTTCTAAAAAAAATCTAAACCTGTTTTTGCTTTGATATTATGGGGTATTGTGTAGATTGATGAGAAAAAAGGCTGTAACGTAACAAAATGTGGAAGAAGTGAAGGGGTGTGAATACACGAATATATATATATATATATATATATATATATACTGCTCAAAAAAATAAAGGGAACACTAAAATAACACATCCTAGATCTGAATGAATGAAATATTCTTATTAAATACTTTTTTCTTTACATAGTTGAATGTGCTGACAACAAAATCACACAAAATCAATGGAAATCAAATTTATCAACCCATGGAGGTCTGGATTTGGAGTCACACTCAAAATTAAAGTGGAAAACTACACTACAGGCTGATCCAACTTTGATGTAATGTCCTTAAAACAAGTCAAAATGAGGCTCAGTAGTGTGTGTGGCCTCCACATTTACATACATTTAAGTCATTTAGCAGACGCTCTTATCCAGAGCGACTTACCTCCCTACAACGCCTGGGCATGCTCCTGATGAGGTGGCGGATGGTCTCCTGAGGGATCTCCTCCCAGACCTGGACTAAAGCATCCGCCAACTCCTGGACAGTCTGTGGTGCAACGTGGCGTTGGTGGATGGAGCGAGACATGCTGTCCCAGATGTGCTCAATTGGATTCAGGTCTGGGGAACGGGCAGGCCAGTCCATAGCATCAATGCCTTCCTCTTGCAGGAACTGCTGACACACTCCAGCCACATGAGGTCTAGCATTGTCTTGCATTAGGAGGAACCCAGGGCCAACCGCACCAGCATATGGTCTCACAAGGGGTCTGAGGATCTCATCTCGGTACCTAATGGCAGTCAGGCTACCTCTGGCGAGCACATGGAGGCCCCCCAAAGAAATGCCACCCCACACCATGACTGACCCACCACCAAACCGGTCATGCTGGAGGATGTTGCAGGCAGCAGAACGTTCTCCACGGCGTCTCCAGACTGTCACATGTGCTCAGTGTGAACCTGCTTTCATCTGTGAAGACCACAGGGTGCCAATGGCGAATTTGCCAATCTTGGTGTTCTCTGGCAAATGCCAAACGTTCTGCACAGTGTTGGGATGTAAGCACAACCCCCACCTGTGGACGTCGGGCCCTCATACCACCCTCATGGAGTCTGTTTCTGACCGTTTGAGCAGACACATGCACATTTGTGGCCTGCTGGAGGTAATTTTGCAGGGCTCTGGCAGTGCTCCTCCTGCTCCTCCTTGCACAAAGGCGGAGGTAGCGGTCCTGCTGCTGGGTTGTTGCCCTCCTACGGCCTCCTCCACGTCTCCTGATGTACTGGCCTGTCTCCTGGTAGCGCCTCCATGCTCTGGAGACTACGCTGACAGACACAGCAAACCTTCTTGCCACAGCTCGCATTGATGTGCCATCCTGGATGAGCTGCACTACCTGAGCCACTTGTGTGGGTTGTAGACTCAGTCTCATGCTACCACTAGAGTGAAAGCACCGCCAGCATTCAAAAGTGACCAAAACATCAGCCAGGAAGCATAGGAACTGAGAAGTGGTCTGTGGTTATCACCTGCAGAACCACTCCGTTATTGGGGGTGCCTTGCTAATTGCCTATAATTTCCACCTGTTGTCTATTCCATTTGTACAACAGCATGTGAAATTTATTGTCAATCAGTGTTGCTTCCTAAGTGGACAGTTTGATTTCACAGAATTGTGATTGACTTGGAGTTACATTGTGTTGTTTAAGTGTTCCCTTTATTTTTTTGAACAGTGTATATATATATATATATATAGAAGTACGTTTCCAAGGAAGCCACAACTGAAATGTTTCTCACCATTGCTTGCAGATCCACTTGAGGGTTCCAGTCGGAGTCATACAGGATGACGACGTCTGCAGTTGCCAAGTTAATGCCCAGACCTCCAGCTCTGGTGCTCAACATGAAAATGAACTTGCTGCTGTTGTCAGCATTGTAGGCCTCTATGGCTTCCTTGAAACATGGCCATAAAGCTAATGCATTAGTTAGACACAATATCTAAGATATCAGTTTTGTTTCATGTAGTTAAAGTAATTACACTTTACACAAATTTTACAAGCACAGCCAGTACGAGCACAATAGGCAAAGTACAGTGTTTTGAAATAAAGATACTACAAAAACACGACCATGGTAGGTTTGATTGAACTGTTCCAATACAGCTCCTTATGGTTTCCATGGGAGCCTGTGATTGTGGTCAATGAGGCCTCATCAGCTGAAGTCATGCCCCGTACCTGTCTGGCTTCGTGTGGAGTGTTCCCATCTAGACGGCAGTACTCATAACCTCTCCACATGCAGTAGTCCTCAAGAATGTCAAGGACCCTGGTCATCTGGCTGAAGATGAGGACTCTAGACCCTGGCAACCAATGAGACAAAACAGTCATTCCATTAGGGAACAGAACAGCATACAATATCAGGTCACATAGCTCTAGTTCAAATGCAGCAAGGTTTGATTAATTCTAAACGAGCATGACTCATTTGATTGTCAAATGAACGTCTCATCATGAAAGCTTCATGAAAAAAAATGAAATTCTACATGTGAATCCTGATATCCTTCAACAAAATGCAAACCTTTGAGCCTGCATCCTATGAGGTTGTCCTTACCCTTTTAACCTCTACGAGATGGGTGTCTGATTTGTCATTCTGAGGGTCCCAGAGATAAAATGTAACATCGTTTTGTTTGTTAAAATAATTTTTTATGTTCAAATGTAGTAACTGGGGTCTACAGTTTGACCCCACTGCTGTCTATGGCTCCACACTCACCTCACCACCTAGATGTGAAAGTTTGTGTATATGCTAATGATCCATCATGTATGACATTCCTGGGAGAGTGTAAACTTTAATTTGTTTTTTTACCATAGCATTTTTGAATGTTCTCTATAGTTATGTACTTGAAAATCTATCAATTGACCAATTCAGCATATTTGGGCAAACTCCTGGCAGACAAAATATTGTGCAGTAATGTAATTCACTGGCTCAGTCTGACTTTGCACACACACTGCTGTCATCTGGTGGCCAACATCTAAATTACACCTAGACTCTTATCTGAAAGTATGGCCTTTCTCTTGCATTTCAAATATGTTTTTGTTTGTATTATCTTTACCAGATCTAATGTGTTATATTCACCTAGATTAATATCACAATTCCACAAACTTCAAAGTTTTTCCTTTCAAATAGTATCAAGAATATGCATATCCTTGCTTCAGGTCCAGAGCTACAGGCAGTTAGATTTGGGTGTCATTTTAGGCGAAAATTGAAAAAAAGAGTACGTTCCTTAAGAGGTTTTAAAGGATCATTATGTACTTCAATCTATCAGAGTTTGTATATACAACCTATTGCATAGTCTGTTACAACTGAAAATGTACAGTAACAACCACAGATCAAAGCTCTGAGATAAAGACATCAAATTTACATGAATAATGTATTTTTTGTTTAACCCCCCTTATTATGTTGGGATAAACTACAGTAAAAGCATTTAATGATCAGAGAGAATGTAGCACCTTGCTCCTGGACTTTGGGCAGCAGTTTGTCCAGGGCCACCATTTTGCCGCTGTTGGTTACAAGGTGAGTGTCGGTGGTGTAGGGGGGTCCAGGCTCGGCCCCATCAAACAGGTATGGGTGGTTGCAGCACTTCCGCAGCTGCATCAGGATGTTCAAGAGACGCATCTTGTCAGTTTTTCCAGAAGAATTGAGGATGTCAATGTCCTTCATCAGAATCCGTGTGTACCTAACAAAATTGGAACAAAACATTGTTTCATTTGAATTTCATTTTCTTGAATTTCATAGGTAGAAACATTGAACCAACAAAAGCTATGGCCAACACTGGGAAGTACTAAGTATTTGAAGCAAACACATACCATTCTCGCTGCATCTTACTCAGTCCGAGGTAAATCTTCACCTCTTTTTTGGGAGGCAGGTTTTTCTCCACTTCAGCTTTAATGCGACGCAGAAGGAAAGGCCTCAGCACCTAAACAAGGCAAATGCTTTAATTAATCTATTTTTACCCATGTATTACAAGTATTTCTTTACATACACTGAGTGTACAAAACATTAAGAACACCTGCTCTTTCCATGACATACACAGTCCGTGTAGATGAAGGGGAGGCGAATGGTTAAAGAAGGATTTTTAAGTCTTGAGACATGGATTGTTTATGTGTGCCATTCAGAGGGTGAATGGGCAAGACAAAATATTTAAGTGCCTTTGAACAGGGCATGGTATTAGGTACCAACTGTACCATTTGTGTCAAGAACTGCAACTTTGCTGGGTTTTTCACACTCAGTTTGCCATGTGTATCAAGAATGGTCCACCACCCAAAGGACATCCAGCCAACTTGACACAACTATGGGAAGCATTGGAGTCTACATGAGCCAGCATCCCTGTGGAATGTTTTCTTGTAGAGTCCATGCCCTGACAAATTGAGGCTGTTCTGAGGGCAAAAGGGGGTGCCACGCAATAGTAGAAAGGTGTTCTTAATGTTTTGTACACTCAGTGTATATCATTTTTAAAATGTGTTTTATTTAACCTTTATTTAACTAGGCAAGTCAGTTAAGAACAAATTCTTATTTACAATAATGGCCTACCCCGGCCAAACCCGGACGACGTTGGGACAATTGTGCGTCGCCCTATGGGACTCCCAATCACGGCCGGATGTGATACAGCCTGGAATCAAACCAGGGACTGTAGTGACGCCTCTTGCACTAAGATGCAGTGCCTTAGACCGCTGTGCCACTCGGGATGTATTATGTATACTAAAAATAAATATAGATAAGAAGGAATGTGCAGTGAACTCTGAACGTAATGGAAGTGTGAAACACAGCTTACCGCATGCAGACGCTCCACCAGCTTCTGGTCCCCCAGACAGTTGTTGGTGTCAAACCAAGAATCAAAGTCCTGAGAATTTAAAAAAAAAGGTTCATTTTGTTTTTAACACATAGATTTTCCATGAAAGTGCAAAAGTTATTCTAGAGGGGAAAAAAAAGGAAAAGATGATTCTGCTTTGGCTTCGGTTGTAGAGAGGATTGTGTTAGAGAAAAGGACAGGATACATATGATCAGCTACTGCCTCTGGGGGTCACTGGGGGGAGGGATCCCAGACAAATTGGGAGGAACTGACAATAGAACAGAGCAGTGCCTGAGGGGGGAAGCCTATGCTCGGGGCTACCTTTCCCTCTGACACATCATGGAAAGACAAGAAGCATGTCAGGTGGGGCTGAGGAGCTCAGTGATTGACTGAAGCGAATTGAAACTTGGTGATATAAATGGAACAACAAAAAACATTAAGATACTGCTGGAGGGTCTTTTGATACAAAACAACAAAAGAATGCGGTTCCTTTTGCCTGGAGCGAAATATGAATTTCTTTCTTCCTCGATTTGGTATTCCAGTCACATGAATCTAAACGAGAGGAATATCACTACAAGAGGAATACATGGAGAGAACAAACAGAGGCAGGACTCACATTGGCAGAGTTGAAGACATCAGGCAGCAGGAAGTTGAGGAGTGACCACAGCTCATGGAGGTTGTTCTGCAGAGGTGTTCCAGTCAGGAGGAGACGGTTGGTGGTTTTGAACTCACGGACAATCTCTGAGAGCTGACAACACAGGATTCATGTAAAGGTTACATAAAAATCATTAAAAATTATTGTGTATAGGCCAAACTTCATTAATTGAAAAGTAGAAAAAGAAACCTGTTTTATCCCTAAATGATTTTAATTTGAGTTCATACCTTAGACTTCTCATTTTTTATCCTATGAGCTTCGTCAATGACAAGGTATCTCCAGTTGAACTTCTTGAAGACAGATTTCTCTCTGATGACCATCTCATAGGATGTGACGCAAACATCCCATTCCCCTGGCATCATGACATCACGGATGAAAGCCGCCTGGTGAATAAGGAGAACATTTGTCAAAGGAGTCATTAGTGGTCTTAGTTACCTACCCACCTGAAAATGATTTATGAAAAGGGATGTTTAATCAGTGTCAATCAAGAGAAAAAACAGGACATACTCTTGCATCCTTGTCCCCGATGAGACAGACTGCCTTAAGGGTTGGTACCCAGCGTTTGAACTCATTCATCCAGTTGTGTAGCGTTGATTTGGGAACCAGAACCATGTGGGGGCCTGGAATGTTCCTGTAATGCTTCAGGTATCCCAGCAACGCAATGGTTTGGAGGGTCTTCCCCAAGCCCTGTGGTCAATAAACAAATAAACAACCTGTCTTACATACAGCGCATAAGATTGACTCACAACTAGTAGCACTTACCAGACACTTAAGGGCCATCCACACCAAGGACAATAACAATAAAAAAATGTTTTAAAGTTTTTATAATTCAAGTGAACAGCAGCGTCCACACTACAACAATAACTATAAAAACAGTGGAAAACAATAGCTATCGTTGGGATAACTTTGTGTGATTTTATCCCAGTCTCCCCAACAGTACAACGTCAAAAAACAATCCAAAATACGTTCTATTAAAGGTTAGGTTAGCAAGGAATAGCCACTCAGAGGGGAGAGGCAGAGTGTGCGGTGAGCTTTTCTGAATAAATGGGCATGTAAGCATATTGGTATCCACATAAATTATAGGACGACTTCGAAGACTAATGATCCACGACAGACAGCGCATCTCAATGTCAGAAGAAGCCCATATTTTCCTATGTACACCATATAGAAAAGTATGTGGACACCCCTTCAAATTAGTGGATTCGGCTATTTCAGCCACACCAGTTGCTGACAGGTGTATAAAATCGACCACACAGCCATGCAATCTCCATAGACAAACATTGGCAGTAGAATGGCCTTACTGAAGAGCTCAGTGACTCTCAACGTCACACCGTCATAGGATGCTACCTTTCCAACAAGTCAGTTCCAACAAGCTGTCCCGGTCAACTGTAAGTGCTGTTATTGTGAAGTGGAAACGTTTAGCAGCAACAACTGCTCAGTGGTGAAGTGGTAGGGCACACAAGCACAGAGAACGGGACAACCGAGTGCTGAAGCACGTAGTGCGTAAAAACCGTCTGTCGTCGGTTGCAACACTCACTACCAAGTTCCAAACTGCCTCTGGAAGCAACATCAGTCAGCACAAGAGCTGTTCATTGGGAGCTTCATGAAATGGGTTTCCATCGCCGAGCAGCCTAAGATCACCATGTGCAATGCCAAGTGTCGGCTGGAGAGGTGTAAAGCTCGCCGCTATTGGACTCGGGAGCAATGGAAGCTCATTCTCTGGAGTGATGAAGTACGCTTCACCATCTGGCAGTCCGTCGAACGAATTTGGGTTTGCCAGTTTAGGACCCAACCCGTAAAAGTTAAAAAGGCTTCTGAAGTTTGCCATTTCCAATTTGAAATTTCAGACTTTATTTTCCCTCATAAATAATGCATCAACCCCTACAAAAATGTAAATTCATTATAAATCAACATTTACTGTTTCTGCAGGATTATTTTACTGCTGTAGCAAATTGGCTCAAATTAAGATCCTACACCTGTAATGAATGGCCTAACCGCAAGGCGCTACAGTGGGTAGTGCGTATCACGCAGTACATCACTGGGGGAAAGCTTCCTGCCATCCAGGACCTCTATACCAGACCCTAAAATTTGTCAGACTCCAGCCACCCTAGTCATTGACTGTTCTCTCTGCTACCATACGGCAAGCGGTACCAGAGTGCCAAGTCTAGGTCCAAAAGGCTCCTTAACAGCTTCTACCCCTGCTGAACAGTTAATCAAATGGCTACCTGGACTACTGTATTTGCATTGACCCCCTTTTTTAAGCTGCTGCTACCGAATCAATGTGCAGGGGTACAGGTTAGTCGAGATAATTGAGGTAATAGGTAATTGAGGTAATAATAAGGAGCCTTTTGGACCTAGACTTGGCACTCTGGTACCGCTTGTCCATCCGGGATTTTGGGAAAACCAAAAAAAACATCCAGGATTTTTTGCAACCCTACCGGAGACACAACCCAGTCGTTCAGTCTTTTTGTTCTGTATCTATGGACACGACCCAGTCGTTCATTCTAAAATGTTCCATTGCCATACTGGCTGGCATCTTTTTATCCCTTGCTTTATCCCAAGAGTATCTGCATTTGCATTTGTTTAACCTGTTTTCTAGAGTCATTTAGTTGGATACATCCAATGAGCTAATGAGGCGCGATTTCGCCAGGCATAGAAAATGTGCTCTCTAGTAAAGGACACTGTTATTCTAGGAGCTAGCCAACAGAGCGAACACAATCACTTCAAACTGAAGCTGGAAAGACTGCAAACTAGCTGCACTTCGTTTCGTTTGACCTTTTTTCAATTGACATTTCTTTGTATATACCGGTATCCTTAAAAATGATCAAATGAAATGTTATTTGTCACATGCACTGAATACAACAGGTGTCGGTAGACCTTCACGTGAAATGCTTCCTGACAAGCCCTTAACCAAGAAATAGAGTTAAGAAAAGATTTACTTAATAAACTAAAATAAAAAATACAATCAAATAGTAAAACAATAAAATAACAATATCGAAGGGGTACCGGTACCGAGTCAATGTGTGGGGATACAGGTTAGTCGAGGTAATTTGTACATGTACTGTAGATAGGGGTAAAGTGACTATGCATAGATAATTAACAGCGAGTAGCAGCAGTATAATAACAACATAAATAGTTGGGTGGCCATTTGAATAACTATTCAGCAGTCTTATGGCTTGGGTGTAGAATCTGTTAAGGAGCCTTTTGGACCTAGACAGGGAGAACAATCTATGACTAGGGTGGTTGGAGTCTTTGACAATTTGTTGGGCCTTCCTCTGACACTGCCTAGTATATAGGTCCTGGATGGCAGGAAGCTTGGCCCCAGTGATGTTCTGGGCTGTACGCACTACCCTCTGTAGCGCCTTACGGTCGGATGCCGAGGAGTTGCCATACCAAGCGGTGATACAACCGGTCAGGATGGTCTCGATGGTGCAGCTGTAGAACTTTTTGAGGATCTGGGGACCCATGCCAAATCTTTTCAGTCTCCTCAGAGGGAAAAGGTGTTGTCGTGCCCTCTTCAAGACTGACTTGGTGTGTTTCGACCATGATAGTTTGTTGGTGATATGGACACCAAGGAACTTGAAACTCTCAATCCGCTCCACTACAGCCTTGTCGATGTGAATGGAGGCATGTTCGGCCCTCCTTTTCCTGTAGTCCACGATCATCTCCTTTGTCTTGCTCACGATGAGGGAGAGGTGGTTGTCCTGGCACCACGCTGCCAGGTCTCTGACCTCCTCCCTATAGGCTGTCTCATCATTGGCGGTGATCAAGCCTACCAATGTTGTGTCGTCAGCAAACCTAATGATGGTGTTGGGAGTCATTATGAAAGCTGACTCATGATTTCGACTGGCTGAGAAATGCTGCCTGTCTGTCTCGTCTCAACACGCTCATTACTATGGGACAGCTGGAGATCTAATTTGAATTTTTAAACAATGTTGCAAATGTTGGAAAGACAGACAGCAAGGTTTATACAAATCTCAGCTGTTGAAAACAAAATATTAGTCTAAATTGAAATGTGAGATAATGTCTAGATGCTTTTTATAGTGGAGATCAAGTTTATAAATTACCTGGCTGGGCAGATGAGACAGTGGATTGCGCAGTCAGATGAAACAGAGTAAATAGACATTTTAAAGTCATAGATTTAGCAGGTGGTAACTTGTGGAATAGACACTGGCTGGAATGCGGTTTAAACAAATCAGCATTGAGGATTAGACCCACCTGTTGTATAAAGCCTCGTTATTGTAATTTTATTGTATTACTTTTTTTCTTACTTTAGTTTATAAAAAATGTTTGTTGGTTAAGGGCTTGTATGTAAGCATTTCACAGTATTTTATAAATGTTTTATTTAACTAGGAAAGTCAGTTAAGAACAAATTCTTATTTACAATGACGGCATACCCCAGCCAAACCCTAACCCGGACGACGCTGGGCCAATTTTGTGCCGCCCTATAGGTCTCCCAATCACAGATGGTAATGATACAGCCTGGAATTGAACCAGGGCCTGTAGTGACGCCTCTAGCATTAGGATGCGTTAATCAGTTGATTGACAGGTGTAGCCTAGAGTGTAGAACAGGGGTTGGCAAACTACGGCCCACACAGGCGGGAGGTTTGAGTAAAAATGATGAGCTGGGAAATGATTGTTTTGTGTAAAAAACGTCACTCGAACGTCTAAAACTAGATAGAAAGTATGCAGATTTTATAATGGACCTATATATTTTCAAATAACTGTTCTTTTTCTGGCCCTCCATTGAATTTCAAAATCCTGATGTGGCCCTAAAGCCAAAAAGTTTGCCCACCCCTGCTGCAGAACAATAAACCTTCCTCTAGTGTGGAGGCTTGCCAACGTTTTATAGTTATGTATAGTTTATCTTTATTATCCTTGGTGTGGATGTCAATATATGGCTCTGGCACCTAATGGAGGCAAGTAAACATGAACTATTGTTAATTATATGTTTAAGTTACAGTCATTTTTACCATTTCATCAGCCAAGATTCCATTAATGCCATTTTCATAAAGGGAGATCATCCAGTTGAGACCTCTGATTTGGTAGTCTCTCAGCTCTCCATTTTTTACATCTGGAAAAGACAAAAAGTTTGGTCATTAATGGAAAAAAAAAATCATCATCAGCAGTTCTCAAATGGGAGCTAATTAGTATTAAAGGTATACACCTGCTAGAATACAACATTTACAGCACCTGCTACAGTTCATTTACATGGAGGGCTGACTATTAAAATGAGCATTTAAAAGCTATATGAAAACATCGTACAGGATGGGGACTCTTCAAAGCGAACCAAGACGTTAGCTGCCTTCCTGCTCTCAGATAACAACTCCTCATCTTCTTCCTGTTCTGTGCGTCGGTGGCGGTTACTGTAAAAACACAGGTGGCGGACAAATAGTTTGCTTTGCTACAACGGTAAACAGATTGTATTGTTTATTATTCATGGATTATTCACCAATATAGCTTGTTTATTTACAATAACAAAGACCTGACATTTAGAAAATTGTAAATAAAGGCAAGACTCTTAAAACAAGTCAGCAGCCACATACTCTCCAACAGAGAGGAGATTTAGTTTCTCATCCTGTTTAACGCGAGGTCGTCCAGGTTTCACTTTCAGGGGTGAAGTAGGAGACTTCTGAGACGCAGGCTGGATGAAGTGGGCAAAGAGTTCTGTTTGCTTGAGCAGAAACTCAAACCGGTTCGCTCTATCTGTTTTCTATGGTAAAAAGACAGGGGGGGGATACAGAAATACACCAACAAGTTGTTTTTGACTAGTAAGGATATGAGATCAATGTTATGCTTAACTGTAATTGTGCCATTCACATTCTCCCTATACACTGCAGTCTCACTACTACACACTGCAATTCCCCACATTTACCACAGTGGGGAGCCCATTGCAAAAGTTGGAAAAAAATGTTATGTTTTTCTCAAATATCTGGCACAGAATTTAACCAATGCTGTGACTAATCTGTGTCACGTGATACTCCCTAATGTAATCATTCAACTTGCAATTGCATTTTAAAATCTTAAATTAATCCATAGAAAGTTTGTGACAAAGCAATTTGTCTCACCCTTTTCTCTTCGTATTCTGGATCCACCTCTCCCTCCGCCTTAGGCAAAGCCTTTGGAGGTTGCTTCAGCTGAAATGGGGGGTCTTTTGCCTGAGCACAAACACAGTAGACTACTTTATGACATGTTCACTGAATTGTACATATTTATTTGGCATATGATTCACTAACATTTAATCAACGTAATGTGCAATTTAAAACAAATTTGTATGGCAATTTCAGTTATCTTAAACGGGAATGAGCTGTGTATTGTATACCATTTCCTGTGACTTCATGCAACATTATTCTATAATACGTTTAATCAATACAGATTTATGGTTGACGGTCGAGAAAGTTTTCTACATGTGATGCTTGTTGCACAATCAATTATAATACATTTTGAGCACGTTCACATATTATTTATTATAAAGTGTGCAATAAGTTATGCCTTCAATTGAACCGATGTTAAAGTTCAAGCAGTTTGGTACACCTCACCACGCCTGTTCTTCATAAACATGACATTGTTAGCTACTGTAGCCAATTGACAGTCCCCAGAGCGCAACAAGCAGCTAGTGTTGAAAGTAGACAGCTGATTTGCTCTGGGCTGGTCTTGCTGCATGCGACTGTGCGGTGTGCTGCCTGGGCTAAGTGAAACAGACGGCAAGCTACAGATACAGTCAGTGGGGTTGCTCTGGGACTCCAAGGCTCGTCAGACTGAAATTGGCAGGATTTAAAAGTCTACGGGAATATTGGCTACATTACTCTCAACTGCACGACGACAAAACATTGTAGCTAATGTTTTCTGGTCAGCGTTTGACCTGGTGGTATCTAGTTAGCTAGCATCTGTAGAGAGCTATGCAGATGTGCAAGCCTCCTTCCCGCCATGTTCCCCCCCAAATCAACAATACTGCAAACTTCTAGCTAGCTACTAACACTCTATCTCATATTTCTGGAAAAAAAGATGTCTGCTTTCAAATGCTCACCTCTTCATCTTCGGGTAAAGGCTCTCTGGAAGTTGACGGAATCTCTTCATCTGACATTCTGTGGACTTTGTTCTTATCATGAGTTTTTAGACCAGACTGTGTAAGTTATTATACAGCAAATAGGCTTGGTACGTCATTAGATAGAGCATTGTGAATCTAGCGACATTAAGGTCACATTATCAAACGGCTAAATTTCATAATAAAAGTTCCCCCAAAAAATGTTTACTAGACTTACAGTACGTTTTTTAAATATAAAATCAGAACGGTAATAGTTTAAAGTTACTTAAACATTTAAATTCATTATTTCATACATTGTACCTATGGGCTGCAGCTCAAAAAATAAAATAACATTACAAAAGGTACATAACTACAAAGCATTGATCATTTTGACTGCAATATTTGCGTCATTCAATAGTTTATTTGAGGAAAACCTACTGTCAACTGTTACCAAAACCGTATTTTCATTACAGCACTTTACAGCTATTTGTTACTGTACTATTGGAACAATACAAGTTGTATCCAATAAAGGGGGTGATTTGGAATCCTCGTACACGAATAGGATCCAGTGTTATACCATCAAAGTTTGTGTCATCAGGCTATTTTTTTCAGCAGAAATCTACGTCCACTGCTGACATTTATTTTAATTTTATTTAAGTCCTCTATGACAACACTATACACAATAATGTGGTGTGGCAATTTAATTCACACAACACACTCTGGCAGGGGAACATGGGCCACATTGATAGAGGTGAAAGAGCTGGTGTGCCTGAATGATGGCCGAGGGACCAGGATTAATGTAGCCACAGGGAATGATTCTGCCTTGGACCACACTCTGGTATTTAGTATGATGACAAGAATCTTGGGGTGGAAGGTATAGGAGGAGTCGACGTAGGGAGTGATGTTTACCCCTTAGTAGGCCTGAGGGAGGAGGAGGTGTCAGTGGATGGTGTAGGAAGGTGGGTGTTTGGAAGGGGCAGAGTGTGATCAGTTTCAGGAGCTGAGTGAGCAGGGAATGGCTTTGGTGGTTATGATAGGTGATGTGAGTAGCGGGAATATCTCGGTGAGAGCAGAATTAGTAGGGGCTACTGAGAAAAATGTACATGAATACAGCATATCAAATTCTATTGGTTACTTGAAACTCAGTCTCATCTACAACAACCTCATCAGCTTCAGATAAGTGGATACATGTCTGTCTGTCTGTCTGTCTGTCTGTCTGTCTGTCTGTCTGTCTGTCTGTCGGTCGGTTATTTCTTGGTTCTCCTCTTGTAACTTATTTTATATGGACAACTTGCCCCCCTTCAGCTCATGTGTTTCTGCAAACCCTTTATGATTTCACCCACTCTTCACAATGTGGGTTTGCTGTTTTAACAATGTAATAACAATGTACATTGTAATATGTGTTTATAACAGTCAATAATAGTGTAATAATTGTAACGTTTATAACCATGCACACCAAATATACCAATGCATGTGTTTGACTAGTTTAATCCTCAGACCCCTGGAGCAGCATGGGGGACAGTGCCATCCAGTGGAATGGAAATTAAACTAATATTAGAATATTTAACTTTCAATCATTAATTCGTTTTCAACTCATTTACATATAACATTGATGTTTAATAAATATGTCCCCTTATTAAAATAGAATGATTGCGTTTTTTTGTTTATTTACCCACATTGGCAGAATATTTACAAATAACCTCTAGAATTTAACCATGAGCCTTAATATCTATTAAAAGAACACGAAAAGATGAGGGTAGGATCAGAAAAACAGAACACATCTTGAAACAGACAAACTATAATACAATTTGTGATCGTGTTCAGGTAAATCTATGATTTTGTTTTGAAGCTTTTTGCGCGATTTGGGACCCGTTAGTGGCGCTTAGTGTGGCTTAATGTCGCTGATTTCACATAGCTATTAAATAGAATGTACACGAGAGAATACGCCCCTTTCGTAATTTCTCGCTGGTTTACAGTAGTGAAATACCGCGATAACACAATTTATACCACTAGAACGTTCTCAATAATATTGATATAATGTATACATGATGATAATAACCTTGGAAATTGATATAATTGAGATAGTAACACATTTAGTTTTTTTCTATAATGTGTGCAAATCTTAAAATAGTGGGCATCAACAAAAACATCATCCCATCATATGTTCACATGCACAGCACTAGGTGATTTCTATAACACATCTAATAACAATTCAACATCATTTGGAGCTATACATTATTTGGAGCTATACATCATTTGGAGCTATACATCATTTGGAGCTATACATCATTTGGAGCTATACATCATTTGTTTATAAGGTAGGCTATCCTTTGGAAACAAAAGTATTTTAAAAATTGAGTTTTTTTTGTTTTTGTTTGAAATAAGTCAAATAAGAGAGTTAATCCTCAATACAGTTTCTAAACCTTATTCTTAGAAATGAAGGCTATATTCCGTTGAAATTAGGCCTACTAGATACAGTATCTACCACAAGATGGCAATCAGGGATAAATCTTTACTGTCTCGTTCACCAGCCATGTATCTTGTTCAGCACGACACGCTAGACCATTTAATTAATATACAGTGCATTCTGAAAGTTTTCAGACCCCTTGACTTTTTCCATATTTTGTTATGTTACAGCCTTATTCTAAAAATGGATTCAATTGTTTTTCCCCCTCATCAATCTACACACAATACCCAATAATGACAAAGAAAAAACAGGTTTTTATAATTTTTTGCAAATTTATAATAAAAAAAAACGACTGAAATATCACACTTACGTAAGTAGTCAGACCCTTTACTTTCATATCAAATCAAATCAAATTGTATTGGTCACATACGCATGGTCAGCAGATGTTAATGCTAGTGTAGTGAAATGCTTGTGCTTCAAGTTCCAACAGTGCAGTAGTATCTAACAAATAATCTAACAATTCCCAACAACTACCTAATACACACAAATCTAAAGAGGTAAGTGAGAATATGTACAAATAAGTATATGGATGAGCGATGGCCGAGCTGCATAGGCAAGGTGCAGTAGATGATATAAAATACAGTATATACATGTGATATGAGTAATGTAAGATAGGTAAACATTATTAAAGTGGCGTTATTTAAAGTGGCATTGTTAAAAGTGACTAGTGATCCTAGTGATACTCAGCACTTTGTTGAAGCACCTTTGGCAGTAATTACAACCTCAAGTCTTCTTGAGTATGACGCTACAAGCATGGCACACCTGTATTTGGGGAGTTTCTCACATTCTTCTCTGCAGATCCTCTGTCAGGTAGGATGGGGAACATCGCTGGACAGATATTTTCAGGTCACTCCAGATATGTTTGATCAGGATCAAGTCCCTAGCTGGGCCATTCAAGGGCATTCAAAAACTTGTCCTGAAGCCACTCCTGCGTTGTCTTGGCTCTGTGCTTAGGGTCGTTGTCCTGTTGGAAGGTGAATCTTCACCCCAGTCTGAGGACCTGCGCATTCTGGAGTAGGTTTTCATCAAGAATCTCTCTGTACTTTGCTCCGTTCATCTTTCCCTCGATCCTGACTAGTCTCCCAGTCCCTGACTCTGAAAAACACCCTCACAGCATAATGCTGCCACCACCATGCTTAACCTTAGGGATGCTGCCAGGTTTCCTCTAGAGGTGACTCTTGGCATTCAGGCCAAAGAGTTGAATCTTGGTTTCATCAGACCAGAGAATCTTGTTTCTCATGGTCTGAGAGTCTTTAGGTGCCTTTTGGAAAACTCCAAGCGGCCTGTCATGTGCCTTTTACTGAGGAGTGGCTTCCGTCTGGCCCCTCTACCATAAAGGCCTGAGTGTCTCCTGACCCCTCCTGTCTCAGCCTCCAGTATTTATGCTGCAGTAGTTTATGTGTCGGGGGGCTAGGGTCAGTTTGTTATATCTGGAGTACTTCTCCTGTCCTATTCGGTGTCCTGTGTGAATCTAAGTGTGCGTTCTCTAATTCTCTCCTTCTCTCTTTCTTTCTCTCTCTCGGAGGACCTGAGCCCTAGGACCATGCCCCAGGACTACCTGACATGATGACTCCTTGCTGTCCCCAGTCCACCTGGCCATGCTGCTGCTCCAGTTTCAACTGGCCTGGGCCCTAGGACCATGTCCCAGGACTACCTGACATGATGACTCCTTGCTGTCCCCAGTCCACCTGGCCATGCTGCTGCTCCAGTTTCAACTGTTCTGCCTTACTATTATTCAACCATGCTGGTCATTTATGAACATTTAAACATCTTGGCCACGTTCTGTTATAATCTCCACCCGGCACAGCCAGAAGAGGACTGGCCACCCCACATATGCTCTCTCTAATTCTCTCTTTCTTTCTCTCTCTCGGAGGACCTGAGCCCTAGGACCATGCCCCAGGACTACCTGACATGATGACTCCTTGCTGTCCCCAGTCCACCTGACTGTGCTGTTGCTCCAGTTTCAACTGTTCTGCCTTATTATTATTCGACCATGCTGGTCATTTATGAACATTTGAACATCTTGGTCATGTTCTGTTATAATCTCTACCCGGCACAGCCAGAAGAGGACTGGCCACCCCACATAGCCTGGTTCCTCTCTAGGTTTCTTCCTAGGTTTTGGCCTTTCTAGGGAGTTTTTCCTAGCCACCGTGCTTTTACACCTGCATTGTTTGCTGTTTGGGGTTTTAGGCTGGGTTTCTGTACAGCACTTTGAGATATCAGCTGATGTACGAAGGGCTATATAAATAAATTTGATTTGATTTGATTGGTGGATGCTGCACAGATGGTTGTCATTCTTGAAAGTTCTCCCATCTCCACAGAGGAGCTCTGGAGCTCTGTCAGAGTGACCATCAGGTTCTTGGTCACCTCCCTGACTAAGGCCCTTCTCCCCTGATTGCTCAGTTTGTCCGGGCGGCCAGCTCTAGGACGAGTCTTGGTGGTTCCAAACTTCTTCCATTTAAGAATGATGGAGACCACTGTGTTCTTGGGGGCCTTCAATGCTGCAGACATTTATTGATACCCTTCTCCAGATCTGTGCCTGGACACAATCCTGTCTCTGAACTTTATGGACAATTCCTTCGACCTCATGGCTTGGTTCTTGCTCTGACATGCATTGTCAACTGTGGAACCTATATAGACAGGTGTGTGCCTTTCCAAATCATGTCCATTCAATTGAATTTACCACAGGTGGACTACAATCAAGTTGTAGAAACATCTCAAGGATTATCAATGGAAACAGGATGCACCTAAGCTCAATTTCGAGTTTCATTGCAAAGGGTCTGAATACTTATGTAAATAAGGTATTTCTGTATTTTTTTAATATATATATTTGCTAAAAACAAAATTGACCTGTTTTTGATTTGTCATTTTGGGGTATTGTGTATAGATTACACACAATACCTCATAATGACAATGTGAAAACATGTTTTTAGAAATATTTGCAAATTTATTGAAAAATAAATAAAGACATTTATATAAGTATTCACACCCCAAGTCAATATTTTGTAGGATCACCTTTGGCAGTGATTACAGCTGTGAGTCTTTGTGGGTAAGTTTTCTAAGAGCCTTCCATACCTGCATTTCCACTCAGAAACGTTCACCGACTTCTTGTTAAGCAACTCCAGGGTAGACTTAGACTTGTATTTTAAGTTATTGTCCTGCTGAAATGTGAATTGATCTCCCAGTGACTGGTGGAATGGTTTTCCTCTAGGATTTTGCCTGTGGTTAGCTACATTCAGTTTATTTATTTTTATCCTGAAAAACTCCCCAGTCCTTAACGATTACAAGCATACCTATAACATGATGCAGCCACCATTATGCTTGAAAATATGAGGGTGATACATAGTAATGTGTTGTATTGGATTTGCCCCAAACATAACACTTTATATTCTGGAAAAAAGTTACAAGTTTAGTGCCTTATTGCAAACAGGAACATTTTTATTCTGTACAGGCTTCCTTCTTTTCACTCTGTCAATTAAAATGGTAGTCATTTATTAGGTGCTATTATCCAGAGCAACTAGGGTAAGTGTCTTGCTCAAGGGCACGTCAACCAATTTTTCACCTCTCAGTTAGGATTTGAACAGCAACCTTTACTGTTATTGACCCAACACTCTAACCTCTAGGCTACCTGCCACCCTAAATTAGGTCAGTATTGTGGAATAACTACAATGATGTCGATCCATCATCAGTTTTCTCCTGTCACAGCCATTAAACTCTGTAACTGTTTTAATAAATCTTCTTCTTAAGGCTAGGGGGCAGTATTTTGACATCCAGATGAAAAGCGTGCCCAAAGTAAACTGCCTGTTACTCAGGCCCAGAAGCTAAGATATGCATATAATTGGTAGATTTGGATAGAAAAGACTCTAATGTTCCTAAAACTGTTAAAATGATGTCTGTGAGTATAACATAACTGATTTGGCAGGTGAAACCCGAGAACAAAACATTCAGGGGGAAAAATTGAGGTCATAGGATTTTCCAATAGTTTTCTATGGGAAACCCTATTTATTAGGAACCTGGTTGCAGTTCCTATGGCTTCCACTAGATGTCAACAGTCTTTAGAAATTGGTTAGTGCTGTTCTTTGTACGTGTCAATCTGAAGGTCCCTAGTCTTTTGTTGCGCTTGAACAGGAGCTCGCTCCGTGTTATTTTTCTTCGGTATTGGAAACAGATTATCCCATCTTTAAATTTGATCAATTATTTACATGTTAGGATACCTGAGGTTGGATTAGGAACATTGTTTGAAATGTTTGGACAAAGTTTACAGGTAACTTATTAGATACTTTGTTGCCATGTTGGGCGAGTTGGAACCGGTGTATTTCTGAATCAAACACGCAAAATAAATTGACATTTTGGGGATATAAAGAAGGAATTTATCGAACAAAACGACCATTCATTGTGTCACTGAGACATTTGGGATTGCAACAAGAAGAAGATCTTCAAAGGTAAGGCATTTATTATATCGTTATTTCTGACTTTTGTGTTGCACCTGCCTGGTTGAAAAATGATTTTCATATGTGTTTGTCCTCAGATAATCGCATGGTATAATTTCGCCATAATTTCGCCATAAAGCCTTTTTGAAATCTGACACAGCGGCTGGATAACAAGAAGTTAAGCTTTATTTTGATGTATTACACTTATATTTTTGTGAATGTTGAGTATTGATTTTTCTGTAGTTTGAATTTGGCGCTCTGCAATTTCACCAGATCTTTGTCAAATAAGCACCAATCAGGGTCAAACAAAGCTAGCTAGATAGTCAATGAGCTGGGCTTTACGGGAGTATCCGGAAACCATATATATGTCATAAAATGTAGCTACTAACCTTGTACGACAGTATGCCTTTTCATTTTGGACAGAAATTATTAGAATATTCAGAGTTATGAAGTTATGAAAACTGGTTGTTTTGTAAATGTTGAACTTATAATATGGCTACTAATACTTGGAAAGCTAAATCAAAGTCCAAGTATACAGATTTTACGATATTCTTGCAGAAAAATGTCATATGAATGCGAATGTCTCCTTCACGATTTGCCCAAATGTACCTGGGGACTTCACACTAAAAGTCTTGTAGTTCACTCATTCCTCAAGTTATCTGTCTGAAACTTTGCACATACACCACTGCCACTATCGGAATTACAATCAGAGTGATGGCTAGAACTGGTACCGTTCTCTTGCATTTCAAAGATGGTGATAGATGGTATTTTTTTCAAAGATGGTATTTCATTCTACCAGATCTATTGTGTTATATTCTCCTACATTCAGGTGGTACCAAGAAAGTGCATATCCTTGCTTCACGGCCTGAGGTACAGGCAGTTAGATTTGGGTATGCCATTTAGGCGAAAATTTTAAAAAGGGGGCTATCCCTAAGTCACCATTGGCCTCATGGTGAAATCCCTGAGCGGTTTTCTTCCTTTCTGGCAATTGAGTTAGGAAGGACGCTTGTATCTTTGTAGTGACGGGATGTTTTGATTCACCATCCAACATGTAATTAATGACTTCACCATGCTTAAATGAATTGTTAATGTTTGCTTTTTTTTAACCTATCTACCAATAGGTTCCCTTCTTTGCGAGGCATTGGAAAACCTCCCTGGTCTTTGTGGTTGAATCTGTGCGGGGTACAGAGATTAGGTAGTTATTCAAAAATCATGTTAAACACTTTTATTGCACACAGTAATAAATCCATGCAACTTATTATGTGATTTGTTAAGCACATTTTTACTCCTGAACTTATTTATGCTTGCCATAACAAAGGGGTTGAATACTTATTAACTTAAGACATTTCATCTTTTCATTTCGAATTCATTTGTACAATTTATAAAACATATAATTCCACCCTGACATTATGGGGTATTGTGTGTAAGACAGTGACAAACAATCTCAATTGAATCCATTTTAAATTCAGGCTGTAACACAACAAAATGTGGAAGTCAAGTGGTGTGAACACTTTCTGAAGGCACTGTATATATGTTTTACAATCATGTTGAGCCCTAAATCATTTGGCCTTTGACCAACAACGCAGTTTTAGTAGTTGTTGTTGTTGTTGTTTTGTTTTATATTTTCTCAGGCAGAGGCATTCTAACCCAAAGCATGATGTCTCCTTCACTAAAACATCCTACATCATTAACCCTAGTTATTTAATTTCCCCTACAAGCAGCCTATTGTAATCAGTTCTATGTTTCAAATTCAAAAGGTTTTTGTAGAATTTATATGAAAAAAAATAAACAAACAAACAAAATAACAAATCAATTGTATTTTGTTATTTATTTCAAATCAAATCAAAGTTTATTTGTCACGTGCGCCGAATACAACAGGTAGACCTTACAGTGAAATGCTTACTTACAGGCTCTAACCAATAGTGCAAAAAAATGTATTAGGTGAACAATAGGTAGGTAAAGAAATAAAACAACAGTAAAAAGACAGGCTATATACAGTAGCGAGGCTATAAAAAGTAGTGAGGCTACATACAGACACCGGTTAGCCAGGCTGATTGAGGTAGTATGTACATGTAGATATGGTTGTTGTTCTAGGACTGAGGTTGATATTTTGGTACACACCGGTATTCTGACACTAAGATATTGAACATTGCGAGGGCTGATGTGACAGATGGCTCATGAAACTCCCTCCACAGCACTTTTCAGCCAGACACAGTTCGACTACAGCTCATCCACGAGTGCTGCTCTGTTTAGAAAAAAATATTTTCATGTGCTGGTCTTTTCTCTGTAAACACAGACAGACAGACAGACACACACACACACACACACACACACACACACACACACACACACACACACACACACACACACACACACACACACACACACACACACACACACACACACACACACACACACACACACATACACACACACGCACATGTTCCTCTCTCTCTCTCTCTCTCTCTCTCTCTCTCTCTCTCTCTCAATTCAATTCAATTCAATTCAAGGGCTTTATTGGCATGGGAAACATGTGTTAACATTGCCAAAGCAAGTGAGGTAGACAACATACAAAGTGAATATATAAAGTGAAAAACAACAAAAATTAACAGTAAACATTACTCTCTCTCTCACACACACACTTACTCACTCTCTCTGTCAGACCCACACAATCTGCAGACCCACACACATCTACAGACAAGCATACACACATCTCCCCCCTCTCTCTCTTCCCCTCCTTTTTCTTTCTTTCTTTCTCCCTCCCTCCCTCCTCCCTCCCTCCCTCCCTCCCTCCCTCCCTCCCTCCCTCCCCCTCTCTCTCTCTCCATCTCCCCTTGTCTGTCAGTGTGATCAATGGCTTGACTTCCTCCTTTTGGTACGGCTGTAGGCTGTATACAAGAACACAGGAATCGCCTGGTGCTGCTCACAGTTTCACAGCAGCAGCAGCCATCAGTGCTAAAGACAATTATATCCAGAAAACACGCCGGATTCCCTCTGCAGTCAAGATGAGTGCAGGGGATGTGGTCTGCACTGGCTGGCTCATCAAATCTCCCCCTGAGAAGAAACTAAAGAGATACGTGAGTAGGGGAACAGGCTGGGCGGGTTGCTGGCTTCTGTGCTATTGTGATGCATTATAGCCAAGCAGTATAGTAGTACCAGTTCCTGCTGCAGACAGAATAATGTGTGTGTGTGTGTGTGTGTGTGTGTGTGTGTGTGTGTGTGTGTGTGTGTGTGTGTGTGTGTGTGTGTGTGTGTGTGTGTGTGTGTGTGTGTGTGTGTGTGTGTGTGTGTGTGTGTGTGTGTGTGTGTGTGTGTGTGTGTGATTCTCAGTTATCAACACAGCTGCACAGCTATGCCGTTAGTTCACAAGATACTGTTGGTTTCTTTTCTGAAATGAAGCTTGCAGAGGCATGTAGAATAATGACCATTGTATGCCTTTTTGTAAATAGTGTTTTCATGCAACCTCACCAGTGTCTTCCTCCTCATTATAGTAGTGGCCATTACATACTGTAGGACATGCTGTTATAACTGCTGTTCATGCTGATGTGAATCATTAATGCACTGTGAAAATAGCATTTTAATCTCCTTCAGTAAATGCACGTATTTTAAACATATCAAACTGCTTATAAACCATAATGTTTACCATTTTTTACTTTGTTTAGAATTTTATATTTTTTTGCAGATGGGTTTACCTCTTATTAATAATTCAAGTGTATTATACTCTAATGTTAACATGTCTGGATTAGCATGTTTGACCAAAAGTGAACTGGGACAAGTGCCTGGCAATCTGCAATGTTTCTGTAGGGGTCATGTGAGAATGTTGTTGTGTAGGGAGGAAAGGGGGAGGCCACCCATTCTGGGATGTGTGTTGAGACTGTTGGCCTCTCATTCTGTGAAATTTGGGTGTGTATTGCAAAACATGGGAAGTACTGTCGCTGCCAAGCAGTACAGAATGACCCGACAGGCAGAAATGACCAGGCTTTATGATGGCTTTTTGTACTCTGTTTGCACTACAGAGTAGAGAGGAGGATGGCTTTTCTGAAAACTAGCACAGATTAAGGGGGTAATTCACTGGAAAGATAGTCACTTCAGAAATACTATTTGGTGGAAAATAGTTCAAGGGCTTTGTGGAGGACACAGACAACCCGGAAGAACAATGTTTCCCTTTGCAAGGACCAGACTAACCATACACAAGAGAAAAGTGTGTGGACATACATTGGACTCATCACTCCCTACACATAGCAAGTGAAGGCCCAGAGCAGCTAGCTCTTAGAAACACTAATGATGAGACTCAGAGAGTGAAAGTCACAGACAGTTTCAATTCTCCAACACACAGAGGTCACAGCTAGCATTGTCAGTGGCCCATAAGTTAACATACATAAGTACATAAGTTAACCACATTTAAATAAATAAAAAGACAATGCCTGCGTAAGGGTAAACAAAACAAATTAAAGGATCTTGTAACGGGATTCGTCCTCCTCTAACGAGGAGTATGAGAGATCGGACCAATATGCAGCGTCGTAAGTGTTCGTCATGTTTTAATGAACAAAATCACTGAACACGAAAAATACAAAATAACAAATTGAAAGACAGAAAGGAAAACCGAAACATTTCCGTGTGGAACACACAGACACAGAAAACAATCACCCAAGAAACATTGGTGGGAAAAGGCTACCCAAGTATGATTCTCAATCAGAGAACTAACGACACCTGCCTCTGATTGAGAACCATACCATGCCAAATGCAAAATACAACATAGAAAAACAAACATAGACTGCCCACCCCAACTCACGCCCTGACCATACTAAAACAAAGACAAAACAAAGGAACTAAGGTCAGAACGTGACAGATCTGTAGAGGTAAAATAGTTCAAAGTTTTAATTTTATAAAAAATATCATTGTGAAACATGTTCCAAACAAAAATGGTATGGTTTAAAAACATCACTCTCAATAGAATAGGCCTAGTTTATCTTCCAGCAGAGTTGAGTTCGCACTCAATAAGGCCATTATCACCACAACAAGGAAGTGCTTTTATGCATGATTCTGTAGAGGTTTCTAGAGTGTGAGGATATTTCCCGTTAGGGGATGTTTGTATTGTTTTTATTAGTGATCCCCATTAGCTGCAGCCAAGGCAGCAGCTACTCTTCCTGGGGTCCAAACACATTAAGACACTCACATCACAAATAAAACCAAAGATAAAACGGTACATCATATAACATTATTACACCACTACATATCTAGAATACAAAATGTATAACACCACCATACAACAATATTACAATGTACGTGTGCGTAGAGTGCGTGTGCTAGTGTGTGCATGCGTATGCGTTGTGTTAATTATTCTCACATCATGCATTTTAAATATGCTTTGACATACTGAACATGTAGCACTGATGATGAACATGAGCTGCCCTACTCTCTGTATCTCTGTCCTCTTTCCTAGCACTGTGTGATGCAAATGAGGATTTACAACTTGTTCACTGTTTATGATTGATTTGAATATGAGTGTGGGCACAACAAGACAGAGTTTTGGTTTCAAACAAACGTTCTGAGCAGGTTCATAGCTCTCTTGAAAGATCATCACAAAGATAAACAATACATTCCTGAATTTGGTAGCTGGTGGGTTATAGCACACATTTCCTTTGTCAACTGAGATAAGAATAATAGTGTAACACAGACAACTACAAAAAGTGTTGTTGCCAATATGCTAATACCACTGCCTCTTCAAAACAAATCACATTTCTTCTTTATGATAGGATGTTTCATTAAATGTACTCTCAAAGCTCAAAAACAGCTATGATTTCATTTCAGACCATCCAGTGTTCCATGACAACAGATGTTTGACAGGTAGAATAATGCATGAATCACCTGAATACTGAATGTATTAGTCAAAACGGTATAAAAATATACAACTGCTGCTACAAAGGTGGTATTGGAAATGGCTTTAAATAGTACATGGGTGAAGATTGAAGAACAGACGTAGTAGGCCTATGGAAGTCAGTCATGAATATTTGACAGTTAGTATATAGATGGACATATGACTCATAGCCCATGTGAGTGACCACGAGGTCAAGACCAACATTTTGAAGTACTTCAGTTAGGCCTTATTCCAGTATCAAAATGAAGAGAACCAGCTAAGCATCACATTCTCATAGCATTACTGAAAACAAAAACCCCTCCTATACTAATCGGTATCCATTCCGGCATGAAAAACTTCAGCAGAAAAAGAGGTTGCCTTTTTAATCTCCCCCAATACGGTAGTGACCCACACTGCAGTACAATTAGCTTTTTGTTCGTGTCAGACCTTCTCTTCTACATAGAATTAACTTCCTCTTCTCAGCACTTCTGGGAAACGTTGTTGTCAGTTCCTCACAACAACCGTACCAAAAGCAAGAAAAAGGGTGTTGTCTATAGCTGTGGTAAATTAAGGTTGTGTTGCTAAATGAACGTGGTCAGAAGAGCAGTGGTACATTTTCCATGACTAAAAATGTATGTTCCCCGATGCAATACGTGTGACATAAACTGATTGACACAGGTCACAATGCTGGAAACTACATGAGGATAAAGACAGTGCTTTGTACAAAGAATCTTTAGTCACAGTCAGGGGACATAAAAATAGTTCACATTTTTCTGTATTGAGCTACCATGTTAAAATGTTTCACTGATGGTTGTGTTGATAAACTATGAAATAAACATTGATAGAGAACAGCAACATTCTATGGCTGAGGCCATGGTTGAACATAAAGTCACATAAAAATACACCAACCATGATTAACAACCAAATATTTCTAAGGTTACTAACCAACTAAGGCAACTAGTCTACATATGTGTGCAGAATAATTGTATTATATTGATTTGTCTATACGTACAAGGTGCAACAGTACAGTATGTTAATCTGCGTAGTTCTCTGTCCCCTAGGCATGGAGGAGACGTTGGTTTGTTCTTCAAAGAGGACGTATGAGTGGGAACCCAGATGTGTTGGAGTACTACCGAAACAAGACCTCAAAGAAGCCCATCCGCACCATCGACCTGAGAGAGTGTGAGGTTCAGATGCAGACGGAGCAACGCCTGGTCAAGAGGGAGTTCCAGAACCAGCACCTCTTTGTTGTCAAGACGTCGTCTCGCATGTTCTACCTGGTGGCCAAGACTGAGGAGGAGATGAACATTTGGGTCAGTCAGATCAGGGAGATCTGTCACTTTGAACCTCTGAGTATGGATGATGGGACAGGTAAGGAACTCGTACAGTAACACAGATAATTGCAGTTACAGTTTAGGCGCCTTGGGTGTGAGAAATGCGCTTTACAAATTAAATGAAATATTAGTATTAGTTACAAAATCACATTTATGTGTTCAATTTCAACAAAGAATATAGAGAAACATAGTTTGGTATTCAACTTTTGTTGGAGGCTTTCATCCTATGACAGAGTAGTCATGTAGTGTAAGGGTTTTCCTCCTCCTCTTCGTCTGAAGAGGAGAGGCGGGAAGGATCGGAGGACCAATGCACAGCGTGGTAAGTGTCCATGGTTTTTTAATAAGAGAAACTCAAACATGAACACACTACAAAACAATAAACGTGGCAAAACCCCCAAAACAGTCCTATCTGGTGCAGAGAACACAGAGACAGGAAACAACCACCCACAAATACCAACACAAAACAGGCTACCTAAATATGGTTCCCAATCAGAGACAATGACCAACACCTGCCTCTGATTGAGAACCATATCAGGCCAAACATAGAAATAGACAAACTAGATACACAACATAGAATGCCCACCCAGCTCACGTCCTGACCAACACTAAAACATGTAGGCATGTTTAAGGAAGGATATATAAATTCAAGACTGAGATAACATACCATTTAGGTGGTAATCTGATGATGACTGGTAAATCAATGAATGGACAATATTAATTTGTCATGTGCAGCTTTGCATTGCATTTAAAGGAGATGTTTCAATCATTACTGCTGCAGGACAAGTGGATTACTGCCTCTAAAGTTTTGGGCCGATAAAGTTATTGGGCTCAAGAAATGTACTTTTGCCACTTATGCAATGACATTGAAATACATACGATTTATTGATGGTAAACAATTTTATGAATAGTATGAGCAGAATATATTTTATTTAACCTTTATTTAACCAGGAAAGGCTCTGCAGGTTATAACCGGTTTTGCAAAGGGACCCTGATGTACAGTGCATTCGGAAAGTATTCAGATTCAATTGTTTTTTACCCTCATAAATCTGAACGCAATATCCCATAATGACAAAGAAAAACGTTTTTTTATACATTTTTGCAAATGTATTAAAAATAAAAACGGAAATATTACATTTACATAAGTATTCAGACCCTTTACTCAGTACTTTGTTGAAGCACCTTTGGAATTGATTAAAGCCTCAGGTCTTTTGCGGTATGACGCTACAAGCTTGGCACATCTGTATTTGGGGAGTTTCTCCCATTCTTCTTTGCAGATCCTTTCAAGCTTTGTCAGGTTGGATGTGGAGCATCGGCTGCACAGCTATTTTCAGGTCTCTCCAGAGATGCTCGTTCAGGGTTAAAGTCTGGGCTCTGGCTGGGCCACTCAAGGAAATTCAGAGACTTGTCCCAAAGCCACTCCTAGGTTGTCTAGGCTGTGTGTTTAGAGTCGTTGTCCTGTTGGTAGGTGAGGTCCTGGGTGCTCTGGAGCAGGTTTTCATCAAGGATCTCTCTGTACTTTGCTTCGTTCATCTGTCCGTCGATCCTGAGTAGTCTCCGAGTCCCCGCTGCTGAAAAACATCCTCACAGCATGATGCTGCCACGACCATGCTTCACCATAGGGATGGTGCCAGGTTTCCTCCAGATGTGACGCTTGGCATTCAAAGAGTTGAATCTTGGTTTCATCAGACCAGAGAATTTTGTTTCTCATGGTCTGAGAGTCCTTAAGGTGCCTTTTTGCAAAATCCAAGCAGGCTGTCATGTGCCTTTTACTGAGGAGTGGTTTCCATCTGGCCACTCTACCATAAAGGTCTGAATGGTGGAGTGCTGCAGAGATGGTTGTCATTCTGGAAAGTTCTCCCATCTCCACAGAGAAACTCCGTAGCTCTGTCAGAGTCACCTCCTTGACCAAGGCACTTCTCCCTCGATTGCTCAGTTTGGCAGATTTGGTGGTTCCAACCTTCTTCCATTGGAGGCCACTGTGTTCTTGGGGACCTTCAATGTTACCCTTTTCCAGATCTCTGCCTTGACACAATTCTGTCACGGAGCTCTATGGACAATTCCCTCGACCTCATGGCTTGGTTTTTGCTCTGCATGCACGGTTATCTGTGAGACCTTTTATAGACAGGTGTGTCCCATTCCAAATCATGTCCAATCAATAGAATTTACATCAGGTGGACTTCAATCAAGTTGTAGAAACATCTCACGGATCAGTGGCGATTTTAGCATGTATATCTTGGTGGGGCAAACTCCCCACATTGCCAGCAAAGCCACTACACAGCACAACACCACACTTAACAATACATTAATTGCACTATAATGGTGACAAATGGTGTCAACAAACTGTTAGGGCCTACAAAAAGATGTCCCAATCTTTTCAGCACCATGTAGTCACTTATAAGGTGTAGCCTTATCACTGCTACACCTGGCTATTATCGGAGCCTTTCTGGCAGCGAAACAGTTAATTCAGATTAATTTACAGTCTTTAAAAAAAACATAGCTGATATGACTGATTTGCTTAAACAAATGTGGTTTCTACCGACAACTGAGAAGAACAAACTATGGCATAAGGGGACGAGGAGCGGAAAAGAGTGAATCCGTCATTTGGATTAAGACATTAATGAGCGAGCTAGGACGAACGTAGTCAATATAAAAAAATGTTCAGCACTTTTGAAATGTACAGCGACAGAATTCAGAACGTAGGATAAATAAAGTGGGCATATAAGCAGACAATGAAAGCTCTTACAATATTCAATGATTACATTTCTCTAAAACAGGCTATAGGCTACATGTGTACCACCAAATCAGAATAATAGGCTAAATTATGAGGGGGGAAAGGGACTAAACCCTCCTCTAACCCGGACGTTGCTGGACCAATTGTGTGCCGCCTCATGGGTCTCCCGGTCACAGTCGGCTGTGACACAGCCTGGGATCGAACCCGGGGCTGCAGTGGCGCTTTAGCACTCATTATTTAATTTGTGATTTCCAATTTGTGTCTCAAAACAGGTGGGGTTCTGCCCTACCTGCCCTGAATGACACGTCACCACTGTCAAGGATGATCAATGGAAACAGGATGCACCTGAGCTCAATTTCGAGTCTAATAGCAAAGGGTCTGAATACTTATGTAAATAAGGTATTTCAGCTTTTATTTGTAATAAATTTGCTAAACTTTTTTTTTATGTTTCGCGTTGTCATTATGGACTATTGTGTGTAGATTGATGAGGATTTTTGTTTTTTATGTAATCCATTTTAAAATAAGGCTGTAATGTAACAAAATGTGGAAAAGGGGAAGGGGTGTGAAAAATTTCCTAATGCACTATACATGCACACTAAATGATAGAAATACAAAGATGTATGCACACACACACCACACACAAACTCGCAAGTAGGAATGCACTCACACATGCATACATGCACGCACTCACCTACCTCAATGTTGTAGCAATAATCAAATGATTTTGCAGAGAGATTCTGAGTGTTACAGTTTTTTTCAATCACTTTGATGCATTTTTCCCTAGTGTGTGGTACATTTTTAACCAGTGTGGGGTACAACTCTTCGTACAACAATGTAAACAGATAATCAAAATGACTCATGTTTCAAAACTGATTTTCAGTTGACTAAGTACAGATGTAGGATCTGAATTTGATCACCCTGTTGCAGGATCTTTCCTACAATGCGGGACGTTTAAAACTTGTAGTGTATTTCAGTTTTAAAAAGGCTTCTGAAGTTTGTAACTTCCACTTAGAAATTTCTGACTTGATTTTCCCTTACGAAAAATGTATCAACCCCTACAAAGATGTTCATTAATTAAAATCTACATAACAATTCACATTTTCTGTTGCTAAATAATTATATTCCTGATGTAGCAAATTGTCTCAAATTAAGATCCTACATCTGTACAACAAACAAATTCACAAAGTCACTTGTTCACTGCACCAAATAACTCTTTCAATATTCAAGTATTTTCTTTTCACAATGCAATATTCATATTACTTTTTATATGATTGTCTTGTCATTTGTTAACAGTACATTTAACTGTCACTTAATCAAACGTCTCAAAACAGATAACTACTGTACTGAACCAAAACGATACTGTGCCTATTTTACATACACTGAACAAAAATATAAACGCAACTTGTAAAGTGTTGGTCCCATGTTTCATGAGCTGAAATAAAAGACCCCAAAAATTATCCATATGCACAAAAATATTATTTTTCTCCAATTTTGTGGACAAATGTGTTTACATCCCTGTTAGTGACCATTTCTCATTTGTCAAGATAATCCATCCACCTGACAGGTGTGGCATGTCAAGAAGCTAAAATGTGCAGTTTTGTCACACAACACAATGCCATAGATGTCTGAAGTTTTGAGTGGAGTGTCCAATTGGCATGCTGATTGCAGGAATGTCCACCAGAGCTGTTGCCAAAGAATTGAATGTTAATTTCTCTACCATAAACCGCCTCTAACATCGATTTAGAGAATTTGGCAGTACGTCCAACCAGCTCACAAACACAGACCACGTGTAACCAGGCCAGCCCAGGACCTCCATATCCAGCTTCTTCTCCTGTGAGAATGTTTGAGACTAGCCAACTAGCTGATGAAACTGTGGGTTTGCACAACCGAAGAATTTCTGCACAAACTGTCAGAAGCCGTCTCAGGGAAGCTCATCTGCGTGTTCGTCGTCCTCACCAGGGTTTTGACCTGACTTCAGTTTGGCGTCGTAACTGACTTCAGTGAGCAAATTCTCATCTTCGATGGCCACTGACACACTGGAGAAGTGTGCTCTTCACGGATGAATCCCAGTTTCAACTGTAACTGGCAGATGGCAGACAGCGTGTATGGCCTCGTGTGGCCGAGCTATTTGCTGATGTCAATGTTGTGAACAGAGTGCTGTGATGGAGGTGGGTTTATGGTATGAGCAGGCATAAGCTACGGACAATGAACACAATTGCATTTTATAGATGGAGATACTGTGATGAGATCCTGAGGCCCATTGTCGTGCCATTCATCCACCACCATCACCTCATGTTTTAGCATGATAATGTACTGCCCCATGTCGCAAGGATCTATACACAATTCCTGGAAGCTGAAAATGTCCCAGTGGTCTGCATACTCACCAGACATTTCACCCATTGAGCATGTTTGGGATGCTCTGGATCAACGTGTACAACAGCATGTAACAGTTCCCGCCAATATCCAGCAACTTCGTACAGCCGTTGAAGAGGAGTGGGACAACATTCCACATGCCACAATCAACAGCCTGATTAACCTTATGCGAAGGAGATGTGTCTCGCTGCATGAGGCAAATGGCGGTCATACCAAATACTGACTGGTTTTCTGATCCACGCCCTTTCCTTTTTTTAAGGTGTCTGTGACCAACAGATGTATTTCTGTATTCCCAGCCATGTGAAATTCGTAGATTAGGGCCTCATTTATTTATTTCAATTGACTGATTTCCTTATATGAACTGCAACTTAATAAAATCTTTGAAATTGTTTCATGTTGCATTTATATTTTTGTTCAGTGTATGTAGCTGAGCACTGTACAAATCTACATTTTTTCATAAATGTATAAATTTACATCAATTTACATTGGAAGGTCAAAACCAAATCATATATGGATGTGGTTGTAAATACTTCAACTAGTGTGCTTCAATAGTACAAAGTGGAAAGTCACTCTATGTGCTACCATTCGGAAATAATCAAATAAAATTGAATCAAAGTGTATTGGTCACATACATAGTTTAGCAGATGTTATAGCGGGTGCGGTGAAATGCTTGTGTTACTAACTTCTAACAGTGCAGTAAAATGTTTTTTAAAAAGTACACAAGTACATCAAGAAATCAAGAAATCAAGAAATGTCAGAACTAATTCAATCAACCTATACAAAATCGGTGACCCCTCCCAGCTACAAGAACATTTCCCAGGACATAGACATATCTGATATGGGCAGAAAGCTTAAATTATTGTTGATTAAAAACTGCACTGTCCAATTTACAGTAGCTATTACAGTGAAAGAATACCAAGCTATTGTTTGAGGCGAGTGCACAGTTATGAAGTTGAAAATGTATTAATAAACCAATTAGGCACATTTGGGCAGTCTTGATACAACATTTTGAACAGAAAGGCAATGGTTCATTGAATCAGTCTAAAATTTTGCACATAAACTGTTGTCATCTAGTGGCCAAAATCGAAATTGCGCCTAACCGGCAATAGTACATTGTGACCTCTCTCTTGTATTTCAAAGATGTATTTTAAAAAAACATGTTTTTTTCTTTGTATTATCTTTTACCAGATCTAATGTGTTATATTCTCCTACATTAATTTCACATTTCCACAAACTCCAAAGTGTTTCCTTTCAAATTATATCAATAATATGCATATCCTTGCTTCAGGTCCTGAGCTACAGGCATTTAGATTTAGATGTTATTTTAGGCAAACATTTTTTTAAAGGGTTAGATCCTTAAGTTAACAACTCAAATAACACTAAATAAGTAATCCAAACACAATCTATCCGTATATACACCACAAATATGTATTAAGGATGATATGTACAGCAATAGATTTATTACAGTGAGCTATGTCAAGAATCCAGCATATAAATAGACAGTGTGTATAAACAGTATAACAAAAATACAATGTACAGTAGCAGATACAGTATATTATAATGAGTTATGTAGAGAATAAAGTATTTAAATACACAGAGTGAAAAACACTATAAAAGAAACCGGAAGTGTCCAGTTAATGCACTGCTGAAATACCTGGGTGGTATATAACAATATATTCCACTCATTATCTGAAATACACCGTAAACTGATGGATTTTGTTAAGCAGAGAGATATGTGATAATGTATCAGTTGAAAAGTCACATAGAAAAGGTGTATCAGGTATGAATGTAAGACCAGGATGAAGACACGTCAAATTAACAATGGTTTAATAATCCAACAAGGGCAGGCAATAGACAGGTCAAGGCAGGCAGGGGTCAGTGAACCAGAGGTAGGGCAACGGTACCGGACGGCAGGCAGGCTCAGGGTAGGCAGACGTCAATAATCCAGAGGTGGGGCAAAGGTACAGGTCGGCTGTCGGGCTCAGAGTCAGGACATGCAAGGGTCAAAACCAGGAGGGCAAGAAAAAGAGAGACTGGGAAAAGCAGGAGCTGAGAACAAAAATGCTGGACTTGACAAACAAGACAAACTGGCAACAGACAAACAGAGAACACAGGTATAAATACACAGGGGATAATGGGGAAGATGGTCGACACCTGGAGGGGGGTGGAGACAATCACAAAGACAGGTGTGACAAGGTGATATACACCAATAAAGTTTTACTAATTATATTTAATAAAAACTAGTTTGAGATTAACTTCAACATTTTGAAAAGACACCACTTACATCTGAAAAATGTACCAAAGTGACATTTTTTAATATTTTTTATTACAAACATAGTTAAGCGGTGGACAGAGCTGCAGTAAAATCGGATTTATTTTACCCAATTCCATTACTAGCTATCTTTCTCTGTGAAACTCATAGTGCCATAGACATTACAACTCTCTACAGGCATGGAAGTTCAGCCATGGTGATGCTTGAACAGTTGAAGGTGGAAGCTTGAACACTTAGAAACCATACTCTCTTGCCTTCATGTCTTTTCCACAGCTCTCTCCCTGGTTTGGAGTTAATACGAGTTGGCAGTTGGAACATTTAGTAGAACAGTGTTGTCTGTGTAGAGCAGATAGGGCAGACTACATGATATCCAGACAAAGATAAGAGATTATAGCCCAGAGGAACAGAAGCAAACCCCAGGTTTACACATAACTGGGAAAGATAACACAATGTGAGACATTAAGTCAATGAAATTCTGAACTTGTTGACTATTCATTACACATAAAAAGAAGAAAATACTAAATGTATGAATGTGAACGTAATTCAATCCACACACTGATAAATCCACTGTGAAAGAAACACACAAGAGATACTGCCACAATTGTTTATTTGTATCTGCTGTTTCGTGTGCTGAAAAAATAAGAAGTTTAGGCTCTGCCTGATGTTACAGTATGAGTCTTATAAATACATAACTAATTAGAGCATTCAGTATTCATTTTTCACAGTGTCTGTAGAAATTGACATTGTCTGTAGAAATATAAATACACTAATCGTTTATAGATAAAACCCATGTTATCTCCCCCATACTGACACCCGTACTAGGTCTTTATAACTATAATGAACTCAGTTACTGAAAGCCAAGCAGAGATGATTACCAATGATTAAGTGAAATACTACTTAAGCAACATGTGAATGATGATAACATGGATGTTTCCCCTTATATCCTGACCATATAGATCTCACGCTCCTGTCTGCATGTCTCACTGCTCAACTAAAACTATTTTATAAGAAAACAAATAGTTATAGCTGTGTTCCACTAGTCAGCACCTTGCCTCAAACATTTTCAGTAGAAAACTCAAAAACACAACTATACAGCGCATTTGGAAATGATCCCTTGACAATTTCCACATTTTGTTACTTTACAGCCTTATACTAAAATTGATTAAATTGTTTCCCCCCTCATCAATCTACACACAATACCCCATAATGACAAAGCAAAAACAGGTTTTTAGACATTTTGAAATATCACATTTACATAAGTATTCAGACCCTTTACTCAGTACTTTGTTGAAGCACCTTTGGCAGCGATTACAGCCTTGAGTCTTCTTGGGTATGATGCTACAAGCTTGGCACACCTGTATTTGGGGAGTTTCTCCTATTATTCTCTGCAGATCCTCTCAATCTCTGTCAGGTTGGATGGGGAGCGTCGCTGCATAGCTATTTTCAGGTCTCTCTAGAGATGTTCGATCAGGTTCAAGTCCGGGCTCCGGCTAGGCCACTCGAGGACATTCAGAGCCTTGTCCCGAAGCCACTCCTGCATTGTCTTGGCTCTGTGCTTAGGGTCGTTGTCCTGTTGGAAGGTGAACATTCACCCCAGTCTGAGCTCCGTTCATCTTTCCCTCGATCCTGACTAGTCTCCCAGTCCCTGCATTTGAAAAACATCTCCACAGCATGATGCTGCCACCACCATGCTTCACCATAGGGATGGTATCAGGTTTCCTCCAGACATGATGCTTAGCATTCAGGTGAAAGAGTTCAATCTTGGTTTCCTCAGACCAGAGAATCTTGTTTCTCATGGTCTGAGAGTCTTTTGGCAAACTTTTGGCAAACTCCGAGCAGGCTGTCATGTGAGGAGTGGCTTCCGGCTGGCCACTCTACCATAAAGGCCTGATTGGTGGAGTGCTGCAGAGATGGTTGTCTCTAGATTGACGAGGACATTTTTATTTAAGCCATTTTAGAATAAGGCTGTATAAACTAACAAAATTTGAAAAAAGTTAAGGGTCTGAGTACTTTCTGAATGCGCTTTAACACAGACACAAAATATGTATTATATATGGTTTGGAGAAGTTAAGAATGGTCTTTCTTTTTTCCATATTTTTCCTGGTCTTTTTTCTTCTCATTCTTATTTTTTATGGTGCTGGTGAGATAATGTTTATATGCATGTCACATGTTTATACAACATACAACATGTTTATACATACACAGATGTTGTGATTATAATGTACCATAGTGGATGGTTTTTTAGCAGTCTGAATAGCTATATGGTAGGGGCTTTGTTTACGGTAAAGGGGCATGGACAAGAGCAAAAGCATTTGAAGCACTGCTCAAATTCATTCCACTGCCACCTGCTGGAGATCTTTGACAACTACGTCTCAGAGATCACATTTGTCAAGAGACGCATCAGGATTCCTGTTTGACTCTGGCCTAATGAATGTAACATCATTCTGAGCCAGCTCAGAACTAATGTAGAAACTATGGATTTCTTCTCTCTTTTCCCTCTATTCCTTATATTCTCTCTCTCTTGCTCTCTCCCCACGTTTTTTCAGAATCAGAGGAAGGTTTTTCGCACAACCCAACCTCCCAGCAGCCTTCACCTGCTCTCTCCCGAAATATGTCATTCATTTCCAACCATGACTTCATGGCCTATGGCAACAGCAGAGTTGAGATGCCCAGCTTGATGAATCCCAACCATCCAATGGACTACCTCTTCCTCTCACAGTGTGAGACAGGGAGGTTCAGCATCTTTAGGTATGTAGTCTATACTTCTCAAACCTCAAACTGGACACCATATCCACACATTGTTTTAATGATGATAAACGATAAGCACTGTGTTTTCCTTTTTCTTTCTTTTATAGATGTGACAGCTTTTCAAACTCTGAGCGATCTCTGGAACAGAATTCATCAGACGCTACTACAGAAGATGTCTTCTCTTCAACTGATCCTTCTCGGTCTCCCTTTCCCCACACTGGACCATCTCTGTCCCCCTTTCCCCACACTGGACCATCTTCGTCCCCCTTCCCCCACATAAGGATGCATGACCCCCCTTTCAGCGCCCCATGTGGCCCCACGTCATCCTCTTCCTCTCCTCGAACTCTCAACCGTACACCCGACATCTTCCAGTTTGATAAGCCATATTCTTCTGCCATATTGGAGGTAACTACTGATGGACTAACTCCCCCTCCTCTGCCCCCCAAGTCTATCCACCTCTCAGAGCACCTTAGTGATGAGGGCTCCCATGGGCCTCTGGATGGGGTTGGGCAGCAGCTCACAGGCCAACCTGCACTCATCCCCCGGAGGATCTCTCTCTCAGGCCTGCCAGACCACTTCAGAAGAGGTACAGTATATAACCAGCAGAGTCCTTCAGTCTAGGCCCTTCATACCTGGCTCCATAAACTGGTATACATTATACGGTATATGTAATATATACAGTCAGCACATGTATTGATTCTGACCAATCATGTTTCCAACCACACAGTGTCATTTTTTCTGTTATATAACATTACAACTGCCTTCATCAGCGATATTTCTGTCTTATCTAGAAGAGGGGAGTGCACTGAGGAGCAGGAACAAAAGGCTCAGTCTTAATTTGGTAAGAATACATGTACTTGCAATTGATGGGAACTGATGGGCATTTTCAATACTACAAAATGTTTTGGACATAATGTTGTTGGACAGTTCATAGCAGGTAATACTTGTTAACTGTCATTTTTTGCATTCTTGAATGTCAAACAACAATACAGGATTTACAAGTGACCTTTCTACATCATTATAAGCCATGGTCTACCACACATTTCCAAGTTGGTCTGGTCTTGTTGTCTTTTTGCAGCCACATTTCATTGCCACTCAAAGTCCAAACTGCCATGAGGACTCGTACGTGCCCATGGCCTCTCCAACTGTCTGTGTTGGTGAAGATGTGTCGGACGGCTACATCCCTATGAGCCCCACTTTAATCAGCTTCCTCAAGGCTAATGGCAAAACAGAGGCCCCTCTCGCTCCCACCCCCTTTCCCACTGCAGGTCTACCTGGGGATTTAGAACCACCTCCAATCAACAGGGATCTCAAACCACGCAGGAGAGGTAATGAGCAAAAAGGAAGGAAAAAGTCCCGTCTAAAGGGCTACATAATCTATTCAATCATCGTACTCAGTAGAGGAAGCATAAAAAATGCTTTCATAAGCATGTATTTTTCTGAAAGCAAAGTGAATAAGGTTTTACATTCTATTGAACCTTGTGACTCCCACAAGACCCACTATTGGATACATGTCTTCGTCTGTGAAAGTCTTCTTTCGGGACAGTATTTGCAGCATGGCTCTTTTTGAAATATTGCTATTTCAACACAAATGCCCTTTGTTTGGAGAAAAGTAGACCTGATCATTATTGTCCGATAGAGGATTTGAGGGTTGCTTGCCTCACCTCACCATGTTGTTTCTCTGGTTCGCAGCCCGGCCTCCACCACTGGACCTGAGGGGCCTGTCCACTATCAGAGAATGTCCGACCCATATGCCTCTGATCAGAACCATGACAGAGCCAGGGTGAGTCAGAGATATAACTATATCCACCCTGAACTCTCAGCTCTCTTTCTGTCCAAATTCTAAAATGAAAAAAGGAGGAAAAAATGGATTAATTTGTTTGTGTGTTGATATGTTTGTTTGTGTTGTTCATAGAAATTCACTGCAAGTCCTACTGGAGAGAAGACAAGGACAACTGGGAATTAAAGGAGACCAAGAAGCCAGCAGCATTCCAACAGTAAAGTTACCTTCTGCATGTATATTGACACCACAAATAGTTATACATATACACTTTCGTTTCCACAATATACAGAGAGAGAGAAAAGTACCCTAGTCACTGTATAGGTAGACTGCTTTCCTCCCCTTCCATTAATAATTCAGTAGTTGTGTCTAAACTCAGAGTTCCAAACTGCCTAAAGCAAAGGAATAAAGGTTTGAGCATCACAATTATTAATTCATGTTTGCAGTACCAAGAAAGGCTTAAAATATGACAATTGATCTTCACCTGAAACTAGCGATACAAATGGAAAGTGTTCAGCATTGGTGGACCATATGACAACATATTCAGAGATGAAAATGAAGTGAGCCTCATTGTAAGTGAGATTACTTTAATTTCAGGAGTCAAGGCCGCTGTTCTTCTCTACAAACGATGGAGCCACCCAGCCGTGGCTTAGGAGATCAAACCTTGACTACCTTTCACTGGATTTCAATTCCGCATCCCCGTCTCCTGTGCAAAAGGTAAGCTTGATTGAATAAATAGAGGTCAAATGGTGGGAATGGGTTTGTCTCCAAAGCAAGACGTGGGCTCAATTCAACCATTTAACGGCATTAGAAGTGCCTGTCTTTCACTTTGAGCTGCCACTGGCAGCTTTAAGGACTTCAAATTACAGTCATCATCCACTACAATTCCCTCTGGTCATTCTAGTGTGTGTGGGCAATTACTTTTTAATTGGAAAATTCCCTTTACAGTAATACAGCTTTGTCTCTGCATGCTTAATTGGTATGCATGATAGTAGATAGATTGGTGTCATACATTTTCATTATTGCTACTATTACCAATCTAGGGGAATAATCTGATATTTGTTGCTTTGCTCACTCTTATCTTTCAATCTCCAATTGAATGTGCCATGCGCCTGTATCTAGGCAACAGGTCCTTGGGTGACTCCTTATCTGTATTCTGTATGTGACATTTTCTTGAAGTGCCACTTTTGCATTGACTCGTATGTTAGAAATCAAGCCAAATTATTGGTCTGTCACCATCTCAGCAGGGGTGCAAAATAGGTTTTCATTTAAATAGTATTTGAAAACACACATACCGGTCAGACTTTAAAACAGTGGACAACATACATAAATTGTATCTATCATTTCATTTTTTGTTTGTTTTATTGTCCCATCTTCCATCTGGATTCAATAGTCCAGAGGTAAACAATACATTACATTGTGGTTTTGGCTCAAATTCAAGCAAATGTGTGATAAGAATGAAATAGCACTTGCAGGGTGTAGCTGTGTCCATTTCCACGGTAATGAATCAGTCAGCTGCATACTGTGAGACAATAATGTCGGTGACTCATTGTTTTGGTGACAAGTCATTCACTCTCAATCTGCAAAAAACCTAGCGAAAGGAATAGTAATGCTTTCCTTCAGTCTGAAGCATAGGGGACATATTACATGCAACTATAAGACTGCATTATATCCACTGAATAACTGACAAAACAGCATCAATTTAAAATAGATTTTCACTTTATGGAAAGGGGAGAAAGGTAATCTATGTACATTTACATTTTAGTCATTTAACAGATGCTCTTTTTCAGAGCAACTTACAGTGAGTGCATACCTTTTAGTACTTTTTCATACTGGTCGCCGTGAGTATCAAACCCATAAAGTGCTATGCTCCACAAACTGAGCCGCACGGGACCCAAAATGTAAGACTGGTAGTTCCATTCTGGATACAGGTTTTGATTGAATAATGCAATTACCATAGTTGACTGTACACCAACTCTGCTGGGATGTCTTCCAGAAGCCCCTCCTTGCTGATGAACACAGGGTGGACTATGTGCAGGTGGATGAGAAGAAGACTCAGGCGCTGCAGAACACTAAGATGGAGTGGAAGGATGTCCGGCAGTCTAAAGTGTAAATCGGGTGGGAAAAAAACACGACTTTCCATTTCACAAAACAAGTGGAGCAAATGCAACATCACATACAAAATCTGTCATAAGAGATGGTAATTTACCTCAAAGAGAGCAGTTCTTCTTTCATGTACAAAATAAAAGCACTTTGAAATGCATCAGATATAAACATCTAAGAGAGAAGAAAGTAGACAGTGTTGTCAAAGACAGTTTAAATAACTGGTTTGTGGTTTGGGGGCATCAAAATTCACTGTACAAATATGACATCAAAGTTACACTGCGAATGTCACTTTACCATGCACTGTGTCACAGTGCTGTTTTTGTATTAAATGTTACGCAATAAAAAGGACACTGCTCATTTCTTATTCTTTTGCTGAAACAGATTGTGTGGATTCTCAATACACAGGAATTGAAGTATTCTGTTTTTAGATGAACAATGGTCTGAGTATAAGAGTATGTTAAACCAAATGAGCAGGTGTCTAAGTACAGGTGTGTATGTAGAAGTGCAAATGTAGAGCTGGAATCCTAAAGACAAAGACATGCATTAACGCTTCTGCCCTGCACATTGCATTTGTTGTTGTTTTTTAAAGTTCTGATGCCTTGGATTGGCAGCCAGCAGGAAAAGCACAATGCGAGCTGTAGTCATGTACATAGGGATTGAATGGAGTGGTATCATTCAAATGAGTCATATGAACAGGATGAACATATTGATATGATATTGTGTAACAGTACTGTGTTATTACTGTGTAAGAGGGTACCAATGACTCAACCCCCAATACTGAACACCATCTCGATAGGTCAATCTACAGAAGAGCAAATCACTGTGTGCCTATCCTAAAGTTGGTGAGGGTGGAGAACTCCCTTACAATAAACAGTCTCTTCACAAATGTCGGAAAAGCCATACAGTCTTAACTAGATGTTTCTAAAGATGGAGTTGAACCCATTATTTTAGCACAAGCGGTACCATCTTCAGGTTGTGAGCTGTATTGTTCTGATGTATGCTTTAACGTGTCCATGTCATGTATGCAAAGATGCACATCCAACAATGTTTTCATGCTTTAATAAATCCCTTTTACCTGACATAACAGTACATTTGTTGTCTTTATTAAGTCGTCCACCGCTACAGTAGCAGGCTATACTACATCACGGATTAGTGTAAACAACTGAAAAGCTGTTACACACAGCCAGCAGGCTACCAAGTCTACCACTTCCCTAAGTAGCTAGCTGGGGGCCATAGTGCAATTATACTGTAGCTTATCCTGCATTTGCACAGTTCCAAACATAATTTTACTCATAAAGTTGAATGTCTTCGTATAGTCTTTCAACATACATACCTGCAATAGTCAATAAATTGATTTCTTCACACAATGGTTATTCTTTAATAGTAGATCTTGTACATTATTTATCTTACAAGTTGGTGTGCTTGTCTTTTGGTACATCATGAGGAAAGGATAAGGAGAGATGGTGATTCTTTGAGGAAATAGTAAATATCAACACCTGGCATTTTAGATCAATTAAATCAGATGTTGGTGTTTATCCATTGCATTTGGAGTTTATGTTAATGCACATCTGTTTACAACAAACATGGTTCATTACAACTTAAGCTATGAAAGAAACAGTCATGTTGACACATTTTGATTTATTCCAAGACATAGTCACAGAATGAATGATAAAGCATCCATAATTATTAATAAAAACAAAAAATGAAATAAAAACCACTTAGGAATTCGATATTTAAGCGTTTTTTTCATTATAATGCACTTTATTAAAAATGTATGAATGCTCCATACATAGATCATCAAGATAAACGCCTTAATATTAAAAGCGTTTTGTCTTTCAATATTACTGCACACTTTCATATTGCACTTTTACACTGTATTTAGTGCAATGTATTAAATCCTAGTAAATTTTTTAGGCATATAAATATCCTTTTAAAAACGGTTTTTACCCTTTAAATATAAATATAGATAACAAGCTTGACCACCAGCCTTCCCTTTGCATTTGTTCAATTCTGGCAAACTTTTTGATTGAAGTTGCCATCATAATGCCTAGAAAACCCAGTGGAAACCCCCAAAACATCCCCCATCTCCTGCTTCATCTAAGCCCGGTGGCAGAAGTGAAGACTTGAACCTGAAATAACAGGTGTAAAATCAGTCATGTCATAACATTGTGCTGGCACTATGAAAGCCACCCCAGGAAAACGATTCCCAATATGTTTTTACTGTAGTTTGGCTACCTTTTAAACAAAGTGGTTTTCTTTTCTTGTCCTAAGCAATAAAGCTCTCACTATCAACAATGAACATCACATTAAAATAAATCCAATGGATATGGCTTTAACCATGGTTATTTCCTGGAACTATCTTCAAATTGAATGGTAAGCCTATGTTTGACTCTTATGAGATCGCAATCTTTGTTGAATGACTTGGTTGAAGGGCATTCTAGCAGGCTCTTCTACCTGAAGAAATCACAGGTGCATCTTATGTAAGTGCAACATAGTATTATACAATAACTGTAAGGTGGTAAAGAAAGTAGTATACTATATGCTGCTGAATATACTGTAATATCAGGTCTCAAACTTCTCAAACTTCCATCCTGGTTATGTCAAATCAGTGTGAATGACCATTAGGAGACCAACTCAAGATGGTATTCCTATCAGACTGAAGATCCTAGAGGAAACAACAAGATGTAAAGTATATGAATGAGTCACATTGAAGTTGATGATGCTGATTCTCTTTTCCTTTGACCCGTAAGAATATAATTGCACATAGAATACCTGTATTGGACTTCATCATGCATTACAAATTAACAAAAATACCATTTTAATAAATAATAACAAAAACAATACAAGATTGATGCATTTGGCCAGCATTTTACATTTGAACAAAAACAAGAAAATAAAAGAAGAGAAACCTATAAAATGCCCATTAAGGTCACAGTGAACTGTAGGACACAACCAGATTTGGCATAAAGATCAATGTATGACTAGCGCTTCCTCATTTTTAAATGTGGACACAAAATGAATGTTCAGTGTGTTCTTTCTTGAAACCTGCGATTCCCTTTTCCACTGTACAAGGATTAGTAGAGGTCACAAAAACATTCTCACAGTTCAGGAGACAGGAAGGTTTCTCAGGATCCAAAGGTGTGGTTCACTGTGGTAGTTGTGTTGCTAGTAGTCATTGCACTCATACAGGTAAAGTGATTATAACAGTACAGTCATTAATGAGATGCTCACAAGCTAAATGTGTGACAATCCAAATACTCTTGGGTCCAAATACTATTGTGTTCAGATTTCCCTTTAAAAAAGTCACAATTGAATTAGAATAGTGCTTCTAAAAAAAAATAAGGTGGTCTTTCTAAACTATCTCTTCTCTATTTCCTAAAGGGGGTTAACCTGCTGAAGCTCTGCCAGAAGGGAGACTTGCACCTTTCAGGTTCAGGGAATTCAAATTCTGATTGTTCCATGCTGTCTCCAACTAAGTACTGTCCTGGATTCATGGGGTCCATAGGAGGGGGGTATCCAGGGGGCACAGACCTATGGCCTACAATTTGGGAGGAGAGAGATATTAAGGAGGAGAGAGATGCACTACAGATGGACTAAAAACAGACAGTTAGTAAAACTTGGTTAAGTGTGTATTTACCTTTCTGTTTGGTCATTCTTCGCACTGTCATTGCAGCTTGCCGCTTCTGATACTCTGATATCTCAAACCCTGAAAAATATAAATCATTGCTATTGTTGTTTTCATTTACCATTTTCGTTTGTTGTGCAAATTACCATTTCTTTCACATACGCACCTATTTTTTCATCCTCTTGCACCATCTTGCGTTCCTCGTGGAAACCTCTGAGCCAGCGAAGTTTCTCCTCCAGCTTCTTGGCCAAGAAGATGTGGATCTCGTCTGAGTCCTTATTACTCAGCTTGAATGCGTTCTTCACACTCACGTTGAAGTCATCATCCCGCCCGTCTACGGCATCAACTACATTGTACCTGTCCATATTGATGCGGCCCTTGTAGTACAGAATGTCTCGTCGTATCAAGTCCTGAAGGAAAAGGAATGGAGGGAGGAGTGGAAGGGAAAACTAAGTAGAGAGCCGATTCTAATTGACTTTGAATCATCTACACTAGTGCTTTGAACACTAGCAAGGTACTGCGAAACCCAGGTGACAGACAGGAAATGAAAAGGCTTCAATTTCTGGCAGTCAGGGAGAAATAATTGCACCCTATCAATTTCCCTGTGACAGACAGGGGTCCATGCTGTAAGCAGCTGCTCCAGATTCCAGGCATCTCGTCCCCATTAGTGATGCTGCTGCTGCTGTGTACTCCTGTATTCCTTTCCCCTCTGAGAGCTTGCGTCACACTTGTCGCAGCTGCCAGCGGTAAACTGTGAGGGACACAACAGCCCTGTGTCCTGTACTGTAAGCCTGTCAGCTACCCCTCACTTCTCTTTGGACATGACGGCCTCTCTTATGTAACAACACTGTTGCCATCCACGTCAGAAGCAGGAATCAATCACAGTTCTGAGGCGATGGAGATCAAAGATAAGATCTCAAGCAGAGGTGACTCGGGATGTACAGTATGTCCATCAAGTTCTGTTACTTCAAGGGACATAATATTCTGTACCACAGGGTTCATTCCATTTCAGGAGCTGAATGAAAGAATTGTGTTCCTGACCATTTTCATTTCAAGCTACAAGTTTCTGAGAGCTACCATCATATTTGAATGATTAAGCTTTTATAAAGACTCGTACCTAAACAATGGGATTGGTTGTGGGTTTAAGAGCTAAGCACTTCATTAATTGAGAATTTCTTAACATGACATTTCAGAATCTCTCAAGACATTTGCATTTAAGAACTTTTTTCTTGAGATTATTCTTTTTTCATAGTTGTAGAGATTTGTGAATATGACTCAAATGTCTTGTTGGTATTGGGGAGTAAATAAGAATTGCTGTCATATAAACTGTCCAACAAGCATGTTTGGTCATACTGTCCTAAAGCTCTGTCTCTGTCACCAGACTGCTGAGGCTAAGCATTTTCTCTTACAATCCTGTGAGACTTTCTGTTTTGCACAATAAATCATTACCCCTTAGGCACACCAAGCTGGTGACGTGATTCTCTTTTTCAAGCCGTGACCTTCATTCGCCTTGAACCTGGGAGGTACAAACACACCTACTGACTTTGTTGGCATGTTTTATTCACAAACAAATTGCCCAATGGATCACATTTGAGCAAATTCATACTAACTGTGTCTGCAAAAGAGAGGAGTTAACTAAGCACCTGGGTGCGCCAAGACTGGTTCCGATCAATTAAATTGTACTTGTGACCCAGATGTGGCCACCTTACCTTTTTACACAGAACCATCTGATGGTCGAACAGGAAGAAGACCCTAGTCTGACTCCGCCCATACGGCTGGTAGATCCATGACATCTCCCCAGTGTAGACCAGCTCTGAACTCCTGTCTAGAATATCATCCCCCTGCAGAGAAATACAAGACGTTCAAATCTTTAAACAGGATCAATAATGGTCTGTGATACATAGTCATCAAAACTGAATCCTTTTATGCTTATGAAATTAGAAAAGTGGCTGATAAGATACAGGCTGGTAAGACAGGCTTCATCTCATTAACGTTGACTCTTTAGATCTTGAGAGAAGAATCAAATACAACATTTTTTACTTGACATAATTACAGTACCTCAGTGACTGCGCAACTCTGGAAAAACTCTCTTCAATAAATAAAGTAATCCCTCTCACCCCCCCCCCCCTTAAAAGATTTAGATGCGCTACTCTTTCACTGGATGTCATAAGGTGAATGCACCAATTTGTAAGTCGCTCTGGATAAGAGCGTCTGCTAAATGACTTAAATGTAAATGTAAATGTAGGTCAGAGTGACCGGATAACGCTAGCTCTCTCTCATATCAAATACAGGTTCAAGTCTAGCAAAACAGATTCATCCACTTCCTCTTCTCACTCCTGACTAGTTTCATCCTGATGAAACGGAGTGCTTCAAAATGCACTGCATTTGACAAGTCTGTGTTTTCTTATTTCCAAAAGGAGAGATTGGAGAGATATATTTTCCTTTAAAAGAATAAACAGCTTCTTGCCTCTCCAAGCCTTCAAATAGGCTCTACTTGACAGCTTATCAAAAGATGTGCATTGTAAAATACAAACTCTGACCAACACAAACTAGTGCAGTAAGCAAAGGAGTGAGTTGCCAGAGCAAAACATTCAACTAAAACAGCTCGGCGTATGTTTGTCCCACAGTGCCTCTTTGTTCCTCATTCCTGTCACTCTGTCTCAGCCCTACCTCCCAGTCCAGCACAGACGCCTGCCACTGTGCTATCTTCTCAATGTTTTCCAGGCGACGCTTCCGCTCGTTAATCTGCTGAGTGACATTCCTCATTACGGCCAGCGCTGCAGCGACATAACGGTAGTCACTACAAGAGGAGGGGATGATGACACAATGTTACAGTGGTGGCGACTTAAGAAAAAGAAGGAATACAAGGCCAACCATAGTACTGTAAATAGTCAGGCATTCAAACCGTACCACGTCTCTATCATAGACTTCACTTCACAAAATACTTTTAGCTTAGCATCCACGTCTAGGTTCCTCACACCCTCATGGCACCCTCATGTCGCATACAATTAGCCTGAGAGCATAAAGGACCATTCATTCCAGAAGGATCTTTATCAGTAGAAACATCGTTCATCATAACACAGAGGTGAATGTAAATCTTTGATGTGACATTGAGGCTGAGGGACAGGTACCTGTGCTCCTGGACAGTGTACTTGAGCAGCTCTGCCAGCTGCAGAGGGTACTTGCAGATCTTTTGGACGGGCGTGAGCAGGAAACCGTCAATGGCGATGTCAATCATCTGCTGCACCAGGCGACATGCCTCGAAGAATTGCTGATAGCGGCCATCCTTCATCAGTCGAGAGAGCTCCATGCAGGCATCCACGTGGTTGTTGCAGTACTCCGAATATATCCAAAAGCCATCTTGCTGTAAACAGATAAATGTGTGCAGTATGTCTAAAATGCTGAAACAAGCTACAAATGTTTTAATTTTTTTGGGATTTCCCAACATTTGCCATTGAAACTAATAACCAAAGGGAACTGCCATCATCAAGGTTCTCAGATGTAAGACAAAGGATGAGAAAATGGGCATGTATGTATGATACACAAGGTCTACTCAAATCTATTGTGAGGGATTACATTTAAAAAACACTTGAAATTCTGAAAGATACAAAAATGCTTACATGCTCTAGGAAGCAGGGACCTATTTCACTGAGATGAGGTTCTTCTGTATTGTACTGCTTCTCCAGGTCTCTGACAAAGCCCATTTGAAATCTATAGATATCTTCAATGTTCCCAAATATGACCCTCAACTGGTCGTCGTTGAACATGTCTCTTCTTTTTTTACATTGCCGGAAGTAACCCTGGCGCAGCAAAGAAAATAAGAAAAAATGTTTTAGTTTTGATGCAATATTAGCTATTGCAGGTTGTTTCATGGCATCTGAAAATAATGTTTTAACTGCAGTGCATTTAAACAGTTTTGTCTTAGCATAAAAAAAGGCATCAGTGCCAAAGATTGCATCATAGTCATTATTTATTCAAATTCTTCCCAGATAAGACCTGGGGAAAAATAAAAGCAGTGAAAATGGCTACAGCTCTATAAGCAAGAGTCTCAGTTAGGTAACTTATCCCCTCTGTGAGAGCTTATTTCTCAGATAACATTTCAAATAATTCAGGAAAAATCATATAGTTTCACACTTAAGAGACCATCACGGTTCAATACACAGTCACCTACACATTACAATTTCCCATGTGATGTTAATTAAACTCTTTTTTTTTTCTCTGCATAATTTCCAGATTATGTAATATTTTTGTGGGAACAGAGGGAAAACTGATTTAAAAATTAATAGATCAGATAAGAGCTTTTTGAGTACTTTTTCATGTACTCTACTGGGTGCATTATTTGACAGAGACAGGCGGAGCGTGAAAGATATGGCGTGCTTTTTACAATATATGCAGGGGAAGAGTGCCATGTGATGGGAGGGATACCATTTCTGAGCCCAGCACTTACAGGTCAACACCCCCAGTCATCACTTCTAATCTCTCACTAAAACACTGTAGCCCTGTCACTACTCTTTGGAACACCATCACCCTCTGCGGGGTCGCTTCCGTTTTTTTTTAGGGGAAATGGAAAGAGAGCATGTGACGCGACTTCCGCTATTGGTTGATAAAAAGGCGACACTTCACCTTAACTCCTCCTCCGCATTTACTGGATTGGTTCAACAGTGCAGAAGAGAACCTCCCCTGACAGTTTTTCTTCTCTCATCAGGACCAGAAAGAAACACCGCTCAGGTGTTTATTTTACGCCTGCCCTGCTACGTTAGGCTAGAACACAATTGATTGAAGTTTGCCTCTGAGGGACACGGGAAGCACTGTACTGCATAATCTAATCACTGTAGTGTACAAACGCTGTTATAGCACTGTGGAGATATTGGATATACAGTTTACTGGGTACTTCGATATATTTAAAGAAACTTCTTCAACCTTCATGCTCATGAAATATCTTATATTTCATTTTGAATCATCACTACTAACCTGACTTATCATGCTTTGAATAGTAGTTTGATAACGATCCAAAACAAGGTAATTGTCTCTAACCTCTGCCTCACATATGCCCTTCAGTCTGGAAGATGTCCTCTAGCCAGCCAAGCCTACCTCACATATGTCCTTCAGTCTCTGGAAGATGTCCTCTAGCCAGCCAAGCCTACCTCACATATGCCCTTCAGTCTGGAAGATGTCCTCTAGCCAGCCAAGCCTACCTCACATATGCCCTTCAGTCTGGAAGATGTCCTCTAGCCAGCCAAGCCTACCTCACATATGTCCTTCAGTCTCTGGAAGATGTCCTCTAGCCAGCCAAGCCTACCTCACATATGCCCTTCAGTCTGGAAGATGTCCTCTAGCTAGCCAAGCCTACCTCACATATGCCCTTCAGTCTGGAAGATGTCCTCTAGCCAGCCAAGCCTACCTCACATATGTCCTTCAGTCTCTGGAAGATGTCCTCTAGCCAGCCAAGCCTACCTCACATATGTCCTTCAGTCTGGAAGATGTCCTCTAGCCAGCCAAGCCTACCTCACATATGTCCTTCAGTCTGGAAGATGTCCTCTAGCCAGCCAAGCCTACCTCACATATGTCCTTCAGTCTGGAAGATGTCCTCTAGCCAGCCAAGCCTACCTCACATATGCCTTTCAGTCTGGAAGATGTCCTCTAGCCAGCCAAGCCTACCTCACATATGTCCTTCAGTCTGGAAGATGTCCTCTAGCCAGCCAAGCCTACCTCACATATGTCCTTCAGTCTCTGGAAGATGTCCTCTAGCCAGCCAAGCCTACCTCACATATGCCCTTCAGTCTGGAAGATGTCCTCTAGCCAGCCAAGCCTACATCACATATGTCCTTCAGTCTCTGGAAGATGTCCTCTAGCCAGCCAAGCCTACCTCACATATGCCCTTCAGTCTCTGGAAGATGTCCTCTAGCCAGCCAAGCCTACCTCACATATGTCCTTCAGTCTCTGGAAGATGTCCTCTAGCCAGCCAAGCCTACCTCACATATGTCCTTCAGTCTCTGGAAGATGTCCTCTAGCCAGCCAAGCCTACCTCACATATGTCCTTCAGTCTCTGGAAGATGTCCTCTAGCCAGCCAAGCCTACCTCACATATGTCCTTCAGTCTCTGGAAGATGTCCTCTAGCCAGCCAAGCCTACCTCACATATGCCCTTCAGTCTCTGGAAGATGTCCTCTAGCCAGCCAAGCCTACCTCACATATGTCCTTCAGTCTCTGGAAGATGTCCTCTAGCCAGCCAAGCCTACCTCACATATGTCCTTCAGTCTCTGGAAGATGTCCTCTAGCCAGCCAAGCCTACCTCACATATGTCCTTCAGTCTCTGGAAGATGTCCTCTAGCCAGCCAAGCCTACCTCACATATGTCCTTCAGTCTCTGGAAGATGTCCTCTAGCCAGCCAAGCCTACCTCACATATGCCCTTCAGTCTGGAAGATGTCCTCTAGCCAGCCAAGCCTACCTCACATATGCCCTTCAGTCTCTGGAAGATGTCCTCTAGCCAGCCAAGCCTACCTCACATATGCCCTTCAGTCTCTGGAAGATGTCCTCTAGCCAGCCAAGCCTACCTCACATATGTCCTTCAGGTGTTTGATGTAGTGACGCTCTGTGCTCATAATCTCATTGATTATGTTGGCCCTCATCTGGTCTCTGTCCTGGGCGGGCTGGCACAGGCAGTCGCTGCTGCTGGGGCTGGCATCCGCATGGCCGTTCTGGACCTCACTGGGGCTGGGGCTAGCCCCTTCAACTGTCTCTACCGCCGTGTTCTCCTCCTGGTTCACCCACAGCTGAGGACAGCCAAACACAAAATGTCAGCCTGGACAAATATTCAGTAGCATCAACAATCAGGGTCGGGTTGTAAGTATATGATCTAAAATATAATTAAAATACAAAAAACAACTCCATACTAATTACTTTTTTCTCCCAATTTAAATAAATGTTCAATGGCACTCAGTTTCAGTTTAACACTGTGCATCATGATTAGATTCAACACAACACCTGTTACAAACATACAAGTAAACAAATACACATATACTGGACATCAGGTCTTCATTCCTCTGATGCACCTGTAAAACAGGTCCCTGTCAAAAAAAGGTTGTCATTGATCTTGAATTGTAGCGAACACATTGCAAGGGGGAAAAGCCTTTACATCGAATAGGTTGAGTTAAAGCAACAGTATGCATCGAAACAAGAAAAATAAACAAGCATGAAATTGCAAGTTAGGCTGAGTACACCACTGTGACTGCACAATAGAGCTTTAAGCAAGAGCACTCACACGATGTACGGCAAGGGGGAATTTAGGGGGAATTTAAAACAGAGTTTTGCTACTGATAAATGGGACAGTTGATAGACCGCACTGTATAATCCCTGTGTTTCAACAGTGGCTCCTGAACGTCTGTTTCCCATTGGAGCCATGTTCAATTGATAGTGATAGACCATGTTATAACTTAACCTAATGAACAATATAAATATACACCACATGCAGTGCCTTAAAAAAATATGAATTCCCCTTGACTTATTCCACATTTTCTTGTGTTACAGCCTGAATTCAAAATGGATGAAATTGATTTTTTTCCTCACCCATCTACACACGGTACCCCTTAAAACTTCTTAGGGCTACAATCCCGTTAACGGGATCGATATGACAACAGCCAGTGAAAGTGCAGGGCGCCAAATTCACAACAACAGAAATCTCATAATTAAAATTCCTCAAACATACATGTATTTCATACCATTTAAAGGTAATCTTGTTGTTAATCCCACCACAATGTCCAATTTCAAATAGGCTTTACAGCGAAAGCACCACAAACAATTATGTTAGGTCACCACCAACTCACAGAAAAACCCAGCCATTTTTCCAGCTAAAGAAAGGAGTCACAAAAGCACAAATAGAGATAAAATGAATCACTAACCTTTGATGATCTTCATCAAATGACACTCATAGGACTGTATGTTTTGTTTGATAAAGTTTATATTTATATTTTTAAAAACTCAGTATACATTGGCGCGTTACATTCACTCGTTCCAAAAACATCCGGTGATATTGCAGAGAGCCAGATCATTTTACAGAAATACTCATTATAAATGTCGATGAAAATACAATTGTTAGACATGGAAATATAAATATACCACTCCTTAATGCAACCGCTGTGTCAGATTTTTAAAAAACTTTACGGAAAAAGCAAACCATGCAATAATCTGAGACGGCGCTCAGAAAAAAAACAAGATTATCCGCCATGTTGGAGTCAACAGAAATCAGAAATAACATTATAAATATTCCCTTACCTTTGATGATCTTCATCAGAATGCACTCCCAGGAATCCTAGTTCCAAAATAAATGTTTGATTTGTTCAATAATGTCCATTATTTATGTCCAAGTAGCTACTTTTGTTAGGACGTTTAGTACACAAATCCAAATGCTCGTGTAGGTCCAGCCGAACGTCGGACGAAAACTTCAAAAAGTTATATTACAGGTCGAAGAAACTTGTCAAACTAAGTATAGAATCAATCTTTAGGATGTTGTTATCATAAATCTTCAATAACGTTCCAACCGGAGAATTCCATTGTCTGTAGAAAAGCCATGGAATGCAGGTCGCTATCATGTGAAATGCGCGTGACCAGGACCTGGCTCTCTGCCAGACCACTGACTCAAACAGCTCCCATCCGGCCCCACATCACAGTAGAAGCCTCATTCAAGTTTCTAAAGACGGTTGACATCTAGTGGAAGCCTTAGGAAGTGCAACATAACCAATATCCCACTGTGTATTCAATATTCAATTGGGGCTGGGTTGAAAATCGACCAACCTCAGATGTCCCACTTCCTGTTTGGATTTCTTCTCAGGTTTTTGCCTGCCATATGAGTTCTGTTATACTCACAGACATCATTCAAACAGTTTTAGAAACTTCAGAGTGTTTTCTATCCAATACTAATAATACTATGCATATTTTAGCAACTGAGACACAGGATCAGGCCGTTTACTCTGGGCACCTTTCATCCAAGCTACTCAAAGTGAAAACATGTTTTAGACATTTTTGCACATTTCTTGAAAATGAAATAGAGAAATATCTAATTTACATACGTATTCAAACCCCCGAGTCAATACTTCGTAGAAGCACCTTTGGCAGTGATTACAGCTTTGAATCGTCTTAGGTGTGTCTGCATCAGCTTTGCACATCTGGATTTTGAGATTTTCTCTCATTCTTCCTTGCAGACTTTCTCAAGCTCTGTTAAGTTTGATGGGGAGTGGCGGTGAACAGCAATCTTCAAGTCTTACCACAGATTTCAATGGGATTCAAGTCTGGCCTTTGGCTGGCCCACTCAAGGACTTTCACATTCTTGTTCTGAAGCCAATCCAGCGTTGCTTTGGCTGTATGCTTAGGGCCATTGTCCTGTTGGAACAAAATGCCTGTGCCCCGGTTTCAGGTAGCTTGCACTCTGAAGCAGGTTCTCATCCAGAATTTGCCTGTATTTGGCCTCATACATTCCTCCCTCTATCCTTACCAGTCTCTCAGTCCCTGCTGCTAAAAAGCATCAGGTGTTAGACGAGTGATGGGCTGTGCCTTGTTTTCTCCAGACATAGTGCTTTGCATTCAGGCCAAAAAGTTAAATTCTTTGTCAGACCACAGAATGGTTTGCATTATTTTCCGGTTGCTCAGTTTGGTTGGACGGCCAGCTCTAGACGGAGTCTGGGTAGTTCCATATTCTTTAAATTTCCCAATGATGGAAAGCACTGTGCTCTTGGAAGCGTTCAACACTCTAGAAATGGTTTTATACACTTCCCCAGATATATGCCTCTACAGACAGTTCCTTGGACTTCATGGTACAGTTTCTGCTCTGACATGCACTGTCAACTGTGAAACCTTACAATGATGTGTGTTTCTTTCTAAATTACGTCCAAACTATTAAATGACGTCTTAAGGATGATCAATGGAAACTGGATGCACCTGCGCTCAATTTGAACTCATTGCAAACGGGTGTGAATACTTACAGTGTGTAAATTAGATATTTCTGCATTTCATTTTCAAAATATCTGAAACAATTTATAAAAACATGTTCTCACTTGGGTGAAAATTGAATTCAGGCTGTAACACAAGAAAATGTTGAATAAGTCAATGGGTATGAATACGTTCAGAAGGCACTGTAGTTCTGTAAATTAACAGTTTTCATATGTTTACATTGAACACAAATATCAGGACTCAATAGAGCAGGGATGGCAACTGGTCGTGACGCGCCTTTTGTAGGCCCACGAATCAATAGTAGAATACACAAAGCGCAATTTAGGAATTTGGTTGTGCATCAGCAGTTTGTCTCTTGTTATCTCAGTCACTGACAGTCACTCCATTAGCCAATGTCAGCATTTAAAGCTATCTAAAGATGTACTAATCAAGGTCGATTTGCCAAATTACCAAAAACATTTGCTTAGGGCCCCCATAAGGCTAGGGCTGGCTCTAACTGCATGTGTGTGTATGGATGTAGGTAGGCAGTCCTGCGAGCCACTGCGGCCCCTCAAGAGGAGTTCTGATTTTTTGGTGGCCCCCACCCCCATCAAAGTTACCCATCCCTGCACTAGAGTAACTGAGGAACACTCACAGTGAAACACCCAACTTGTCAAAAACGTGTTTGTTTTTTATTCATAAAGTGCTGTGACTATGTCGAGTAGAAAGCTGGAACTGACGTACAAAGCAAAACCTTTCTATGATGCTGCCGTGGTTATTAAACTGAAAGTGATATGGAATTCCACCTTTTCTTTTTAATTGTCATATTATGGTATTACAGACTAAAGGTGGATCTTTTGGACATGGATTCGGGTGTTCTTGGAAAGAAATTAAGTGTTGGTTAACACACACACAGATAAGAAATAACATTGCATTACAAAAGGGATAAAACCATGAAAAAATGTATATGAAGTCCTTCTACGCAGTATTCATTGTTTGATTACAATCTGATACCTCCTAGTTGAAGGAGTTGCAGGAGTTGTGAGCGCATTTGTGCATCGGTTGCTTGAAGGCATCTCAAAGAATGAACTGTCACTTTGTGTAATCCTCAAAGGGAACTAATTTTAGCATCCTTGCCAGAGAACACAGGGTAGGTAGCTGACTCCTAATGCACATCTACATAATCATGATGTTTTTCAGGAGAATACACATTTCAAAGCCAGCCATGACGCAACTGTGTTGTTAATGGGCACATTGCCATCTAGGATATGAGGGTACTATGTTCCCATAGAATTATCTTACTATGTCTTGTCACACAAAGAAAATCAACACATGAAATGAGATGAGATCAGTGTGTAGATTCAGTCAAATTAAAAAAAGACGAGCCTTGAACATTTACTCCAGAAAGTTTTGCTCAATCGTCCTGACATATATGATATCTGTTTGTTTGCAAATATGAAGTAGTTGTTTAACTTTGATGGTGGTCATTAATGAGACCAGCTACTGTAAGTTAGTTATTGGTTGTGCTGTTTTGTCCTTTATCACTACTTGGGTAACCAAACACACTTTGAGAGACCGCACATAAAGAAGATGGGTATAAAGCATATGCCAATATATGTTACAAACACTAGACCCTGCCTTAATATTAATAAAGTCATGGGACCCTTCTGATGTGGCCATACAAGAGTCACAAATGGCCTCTGTTGTAAGTAATCTTTTCCAGACATCTGGTCTCAGTGTGGGCCGGCTCGAAGAGTTAGCCCCCTCAGTTCAAACTTTAGCCCCCTCAGTTTAAGTTTTAAGTTCCTATATTAAAATATCAACAGAAAGTTCAAATGATTGAGTGACAGGTTACCGGGGGGGAAATCTGTATCTCCACTGCGCTGTCAGCACAATGGACAGGGCGCACTGCAGTGTGTGTAAGGGGGCTTTGGAAAGCACAGGGCGGTTAGGTGTGACTCTTTTGGGTTTACATATAAAGCATGAAAAAACACTTCTCTCATCTTTGTGGTAGGCTAAGTGACCGTGATACGCCTCCGTCTGTAATATATGATTTTGATTTATAAGGTTGGGGTCAAGTTTACCGTTGAAGCTGCTTTACTCTTAGCTAGCTGTAGCTAGCATCCTTTCACAAACGCCGCTAGGATAATGGCTCCACCACAGCCACCCCCACTGTTCCTGATGATCTTGGAACAGAGGAGCCATCCCAGGTTAGCCTAGAATCCTGCCCTAGTCGCAAGTTTCCTGTCCCAAAAACATTAATGTAATAGCATCTGGTTCATAGGAAGAGAGTGGCTGAAATACTCGGTTACTGCAGATGCTGCATTTTGTTTCCCAAACAACGCAGACAAAGCCTTCACCCAAGCTGGGTATTCTAACTGGAAGAATTCTATTGATAGTACCAAAGGATATGATGCACCACCACCAGCTCTAAGCAAATTACACAGTTAGGTAAGTACAAATCTCCAGCAATATCTGGTGGACAGTACAGTAGGCCAGCAGGACAGAGGAGAAGAGACTGAGTGTAAAAGACTGTTCTTCAGCACGAGTCAGAAATGTCGGAACGATTTAGCGAACACAACAGCCAACTGGTGGAGGCCCTGTGTGTCCTTAACCCAGAGAGCAATGACTTTCTAGATCTGAAAAAGGGGAAACCACTGCTGGATCTAAGCAAAACAGATTTAAGAGTGTGCTATTCAGTATTTTTGTTTGCATGCATGAATAACTAGGCTACTACTTTCATCACTAAGTTTGTATTATTTGGGTAAGACAGCTGTATGTATGGCTGCATTCACATATGCTGTTTGAAAAGATGAATTGCTCTATCTATCTTGTAGCCTATACTCATTACCAAAACGGCCTAGCCGTAGGGTACTGTCCACTGTGCTTTAACAGCACAGCAGAGATAGGCTACAAATTTCAAAATCACTCAATGATCTCATCATTTGAACTTGATGTTTATTGTGGTATAGCATGATCATATACGCAGAATTCAATATAATTCCAATGCAAGAACCCCAAAAAATGTTTCCCCCTCGCCGATTTCAAGTGCCCCCTAAGTCACTTTATCCTGGCGATGGGTCTGTCTCAGTGCTTGATGGTACTCTGTGTACACGGTTTATCTCAGCCTGAGTTCATTGTCCATGGGTGTCTGTTTAGGGCTCACTCTCTCTGTTTCCTTGGACCAGTGGACAAAAGCTGTATGGTAAATTCATTGGATTGGTGCAATAATCCAGAAATGCTCTTAAGATTTTAGAAAATGTACTGAAAATAACTTCCAACATGCCAACAAATCCAGTTATATAAAATAACCTTTAAATAGTTTTTATTTGAGTCACTCATCAATCCTTGCTCTTTTTCTCCACCTGTTTGATATGCCCTGTCCTCTGCTAAAAGGGTGGTCATACATGTTTCATCATTCAGATCTGAGATGAATCAGTGCTTCAGTGCTCGCTTTTCAGTTTAGTGAGAGAGAAGATAGTGAGAATAAGAGCGAAAGGAGAATGAAAGATAGAGATTGAGTGGGGAGAGAAAGATTAGAGTGTGTGAAAGGGAGTGGAGAGCAAAGCAGAGCCCACCACTCACTTTCAAGGACAACTTGGAAAAAGTTTCCTACATTTTTCCCAAGTTGGAAATGAACACATTTCTATTTCTTTGTTTAGATTTTGGTGGAAGCACTTTATCAATTAAGAATTAACAATAGCTATTCTCTATACTTGTTTGAGGTACCATAGTTTAACCTTAATTTCATTACAAGCTTGACACTTGAAGCATGGTGTTGTCGGCAAATGGAAGCAGTAGTATCAAAGCTACAAGATGTTAGATATGGGGTGGTCCAATGTGCAGTGAGATGCTAGTTAAAACAGATGCTTTGAAGTTCTTGCTGAAACTATTAAACGCACCTTGGTAGTTGTGTTTTGGAACCTTGGAGCTGCTATAGGGTTGATATAGAAAACCTGTTTTGTTTGAGGTTGTGGTAGGTGGGGTTCAACCTTTGGAGAGAAAAACATGACATACCTCATTCAGACTCATTTGTAGCAGAGTGAGAAGGCTAGTAGTGATAACCACCAGGTATTAACTCCTCACTTTTCTGATGTCTTCTTGTTTTCACAGTATTTCATTTGGAGACTAGTAAAAATGTTTAGTTGCTGTGAGATTACCATGGCATAATCATATTTTTATCAATATCAAATCATCATCATCAAAGCCTAAAATATCTGCCTTCAAAACGGGGCAGTCGATCAATAATTATCAATGATAAGGCAGTGTTAAATGAGTAGTGGGGAAGTTACTCTGAAAATGTAGTTTACCAAGCTACCTATTTCTTCACACAGGAAGAAGTTACGCTATACTAAAGCTACCCTGAAGAAAAATATAGTTTACTTAGCTAAAGTTACTTTGAAAAAATAGTTCACTTCATCCAAACTACTTTGCGAAAAATTATTACATAGATCTGAAATTTTTACAAACTGCAAGAACAGCTCACTCTGGGGTCATACATTAACAGAATTGTTTTTAGCCTATTAAACACAAAAACAATGTTTAAAGTTAGAATTAGGCAGGTCTGATGCCGAAAAAGAAAATAAACTATTGCCCCCCAAAAAAGGTAGTGTGTAGTTCCAGTAGTTAGCTACACCGCTACAAGGCAAAAACAACTTTTATTATCTACTGAAAACACTACATAGATTTTAATTTAGTTCAACTACCACAAAGCTACTGCAAAATGTAGTTAAATTACTAGTTGAACTCCGTGTAGTTTACTTCTCCCTAACACTGATAATCCATCACACCATTGTGAATAGGTGGTGAACCCTTGTGTACTGGTTGAGAGGCAAAACATGGTGCAGCACAGAATGAGAAAATCGTTGATGGCTCCACTCACCCTCACAAAGCTGGCTGGGAACCATCCTTCTTCATCGTCAATCTGTCCCCACCACCAGTCCTTATTTGATGCATCGAGGACCTTGATTACATCCCCCGCCTTAAATGCCAACTCCCTGTCGGCCATGGTGACATGATCCCATACTGCCTCAGCGCTGACGATGGATCCTCCACTGATCAACTGTGTGGGTGCGGATAGGGGAGAGGAGAGAAGGGAAGTGAGATGGGAAAGAGAAGAGAGGAGAGGGAAAATGGGATATTGGGGTGAGGGGAAAGAGGGAAAATGGGGGGGAAAGGGTGAGAGAGGAGTGTAAGGGCTCATTAGTACTCTAGTTGTCATTCAACTTCTAGCAAAAGGGCAGAAGGGCACTGTCAAGTCTTGGCGATCATTTCTGAGTTTTTAACCAACTTATCTACCTACTCATAGAGTGTGCAAAGCTGTCAAGGCAAAGGGTGGCTACTTTGAAGAATCTAAAATACAGTGGGGCAAAAAAGTATTTAGTCAGCCACCAATTGTGCAAGTTCTCCCACTTAAAAAGATGAGAGAGGCCTGTAATTTTCATCATAGGTAGTACACTTCAACTATGACAGACAAAATGAGAAAAAATCCAGAAAATCACATTGTAGGATTTTCAATGAATTTATTTGCAAATTATGGTGGAAAATAAGTATTTGGTCACCTAGAAACAAGCAAGATTTCCGGCTCTCACAGACCTGTAACTTCTTCTTTAAGAGGCTCCTCTGTCCTCCACTCGTTACCTGTATTAATGGCACCTGTTTGAACTTGTTATCAGTATAAAAGACACCTGTCCACAACCTCAAACAGTCACACTCCAAACTCCACTATGGCCAAGACCAAAGAGCTGTCAAAGGACACCAGAAACAAAATTGTAGACCTGCACCAGGCTGGGAAGACTGAATCTGCAATAGGTAAGCAGCTTGGTTTGAAGAAATCAACTGTGGGAGCAATTAGGAAATGGAAGACATACAAGACCACTGATAATCTTCCTCGATCTGGGGCTCCACGCAAGATCTCACCCCGTGGGGTCAAAATGATCACAAGAACGGTGAGCAAAAATCCCAGAACCACACGGGGGGACCTGCAGAGAGCTGGGACCAAAGTAACAAAGCCTACCATCAGTAACACACTACGCCGCCAGGGACTCAAATCCTGCAGTGCCAGACGTGTCCCCCTGCTTAAGCCAGTACATATACAGGCCCGTCTGAAGTTTGCTAGAGAGCATTTGGATGATCCAGAAGAAGATTGGGAGAATGTCATATGGTCAGATGAAACCAAAATATAACTTTTTGGTAAAAACTCAACTCGTTGTGTTTGGAGGACAAAGAATGCTGAGTTGCATCCAAAGAACACCATACCTACTGTGAAGCATGGGGGTGGAAACATCATGCTTTGGAGCTGTTTTTCTGCAAAGGGACCAGGACGACTGATCCGTGTAAAGGAAAGAATGAATGGGGCCATGTATCGTGAGATTTTGAGTGAAAACCTCCTTCCATCAGCAAGGGCATTGAAGATGAAACGTGGCTGGGTCTTTAAGCATGACAATGATCCCAAACACACCGCCCGGGCAGCGAAGGAGTGGCTTCGTAAGAAGCATGTCAAGGTCCTGGAGTGGCCTAGCCAGTCTCCAAATCTCAACCCCATAGAACATCTTTGGAGGGAGTTGAAAGTCTGTGTTGCCCAGCAACAGCCCCAAAACATCACTGCTCTAGAGGAGATCTGCATGGAGGAATGGGCCAAAATACCAGAAACAGTGTGTGAAAACCTTGTGAAGACTTACAGAAAACGTTTGACCTCTGTCATTGCCAACAAAGGGTATATTACAAAGTATTGAGATAAACTTTGTTATTGACCAAATACTTATTTTCCACCATAATTTGAAAATAAATTAATTAAAAATCCTACAATGGGAATTTCTGGATTTTTTCTCTCATTTTTTCTGTCATAGTTGAAGTGTACCTATGATGAAAATTACAGGCCTCTCTCATCTTTTTAAGTGGGAGAACTTGCACAATTGGTGGCTGACTAAATACTTTTTTGCCCCACTGTATAAACTACATTTTGATTTGTTAAACACTTTTTTGGTTACTACATGATTCCATATGTGTTATTTCATAGTTGTGATGTCTTCACTATTATTCTACAATGTAGAAAATAGTAAAAAATAAAGAAAAACCCTTGAATGAGTAGGTGTGTCCAAACTTTTGACTGGTATGTAAATATATATACTTTATTTTTTCAACTTATTTTTTAAAATACAAATTACCAATATTATGAAGAATTAAACATCTTTGATTCAGTGAGATTAACCTAACAAATGAGGCGTTATAATTAATGCCAAAGTGATAAACAATGGTGGATGACTTCTTCTTTCCCATTTGTTCAGATTTGCTCTAATCTTCTCCAATATTAAATCCACCATAAGTGCCCCGACAAACACAACCAACTAACTAAAAGACACCAAAGTTTCATTCCACCATTGATCATACCACCGATGGACACTGCAATATGATTAAGTATAAGATCGAGTAGTGGGTAGAGATGACTCAGGGATGATACCCTAACAGACACATGCCTATTTGTGTCCACTCTGAGGGAGTACTTCCTTCTGCAGATGATCAATCTTAATCTAGGGTTTAGACATTAAAGTGGGGAGATCTAAAACTACTCAAATGAAGTCTCATGAAGAGGAATGATTGTGTTAATATTTCCCCATCCGTATTTCCACAGTATAAGCCAGGTCAAACAAAACAAATTCAGTTTGATGACCCTATTAATTGTATCATCCACAATGGTTAAAATATTTTATTACACCTGTGCCACTTTTCGTCTTTCCACTCCCTCTCACAAAATGGCCCTGGGTTTGTCGGCAAAATCTGTAATTGGCCTTATTCTGTCAAAAACAGATTTACTGTACATAATACACTTTTCCCCAGTGTAAAATATACATGTTACATAAGATGATCAGTAGTACACGGTTCAGTCAAACTACTAAGAAAAGCAGTTAAATATGCCCAGAAAATAGAAAAATCAACCAAATCTCTTCTTGTCTCTAAACTCAACAATCTACAGTATAGTGTAAAAAGCTGAATATAAACATAAAGGATAGCCTATTGCTCTAGAGAGCTTTGTGTAGTTGGCTACAGCTTTGTGTAGTTGGCAATAGCTTTGTGTAGTTGGCTAGAGCTTTGTGTAGTTGGCTAGAGCTTTGTGTAGTTGGCTAGAGCTTTGTGTAGATGGCTGGAATGAAATGCAGGCTAAAGGGAGCCGGAGCACCACATTGAAACAGGGTGCAGGCTGGTAGATACTACATTTGTGCATTGACCCGGATTACACAGCCAAGCTGTTATGGTCAATAAATCCCTAAAACATAGCTGTAGTTGCTCTGCTTGGAGTGACTGTTTTTCTCATAATCCCAAAACAAGCAACAAACTTTGCCATAATGTGTGTTTTACTCAACAACGTTTCTCTAATATATAATGCAGAGAAAAACCTACCCTCCATTCACATGTTAATGTCATGACCTATTCCAGGTTACAGAGGGCCAACTGACTTTATGTAGGCTATTAACATAATTAACATTTCTTTAAACAAAAACAAATGCAATAGACCACAGGTGCCCTTGTCTGAGCTCTGAAATCCTAATAACATCCTGAGTGAAACAAAAAAGGTGATAGCCCAAACAATGAGAGATACAACAGAATGAAAACAGACAAGCCCTCACAGTAATATACAAATGAACAAGTCAACATGTTCCCTGATAAATGTGGCAAGAGTGCTCACTCTCCACTATAACTCACAAGCTCAAGAATATAAAGAGCTATTTTTGCTCCACATGCATCTCCATGTGAATGCACCCCTGCCTGCATTAAATATGCACGCCCATGTTTTGATATGAAAACCTACCTTTGGCTTCCTCATAATACAACTAATGAATAATCATGTCTTTTTTTAAAGGAATGCCTGCATACTGACGGTATTAGTGTTATTACACTACCAAAGCATTGCCTTTTTGCAATACAGCTATTTTAACTCCAGTGAGACTCATTGCATCACCATTTTTTTTACTGGGACCCTGCAATATGAACAGCACTGTAAGCATTCCATACAGCAGAGAAACAGTAGGTCTATCTTCAATTAGGTTGCAAACACACACACACAACAAAAACATGCAATCATATTCATAGCATCTGTAGACTTGTCACTATGAAAAGGAAAACTGCATTATATTTGGCCTACATTACAAAACATGATGCAAAAACGCATACTATTTAGGCCTACCCACTGGCATTCACTAAAAGCAATGGAAATACAACCATAGGCCTATGTTGCACCACGGGGCCTAGTGAGATAAAGTAAAAGCATGGAAGAATAGACATAATAACTACTTCAATATCAACGTAAAACCATTCAAACAGGGTCCTTTTTTTTAAAGACAGACAACATTCGATAGCAAATAATAACATTATTAGGCTATATGCTAGTTTACAGTATGCTAGATGATACTGTTTGTTTGCATTGCGCCCACTAGCTCCAAGACATGACATGTTGGTCAGTATAAAATGTTATCTACACAGCCATTTAGAGCTTACATGCTGAATAATGACATTCTTCTAATATATTATATTATATTATTAAATCGCGTTCTTTCAATCCTACCAGAACAAGAAGATGTGATAAGACCTCATTTATTTCAACCGAGCACCATTGACAAGTAGGCTAATCAACAGAACCCACATGTGTGGGTTTTACATGCCAATAAAAAAATATTTACGGAGGAACAGAGGCCAAGGAACCTTTCCTTAAAATCTGTATAACCAATCTGGCGCTCCGTGACTGCCATATTCTAGTGATGGTCGACATGTTAAAGAAAAGGTAAACCACAAACAAGATAAGAAAAAATAGAATATACCAGCGCCATTCATATCGTGATGAGGCCATGTTGAAGCCCTGTGTCCCTCCATAAGAACGCGCATTCGCTCCCACTTCCTTGCCTCCACTGCACGCCGTGCGTGGGCTAAACTTGCGTGCGGGCTGCGATTATCCATACGCACACTGAGGCACAGTATCAGCAACCACTAACCACACAAACATAAGCATCATATACGATGATTACGATCATGCAAAATGTCATTTTCATATCCAAGGTCATAATGTAGTACATGAGCGCAACAAAATGTAATCGGTTAAGGTGCAGATTATTGTACACCAACATTTTGTGTGACTGTTCATAATTTTATCCAAATGCAAGGAAAAATATATAAATCTCTAACTATCTCCTCTTTCACATAATATTGTATTCATGTTTATAACTCTTACAGAATCATCCTCACCATCATCATCCTCATCATCATCAGAGTTTCCACCGTTAGTTCCCTTTCCACTCTGACACCCGTAGTCTGCTAGTTTCCCGATTTGACGATTTGAGTGCCGTTTTGCATTAGCAGGTAGGGTCGTGGCATGCACTAAAATTGTGACGGTAACGTAGCCACTGTAGAATGCTACTGCTGCATCTCTCCCTGCGTAGTGGGGAGCAAAAGCCTGGGCGGTGCTTCATGCATAGAAGAACATACCACAGACGCAAATTGGGGGCTCATCATTTATTGTTCCTATCTATGCTTTAAAATGGGTGTCCTAACCTCGTGACACTTGCTCATCAAAACATAGTTACAATCACAGCCCTGAAATACTCAACAAAAGGAACATGAACAGACACTGCTTTCGGGTTGCAATGGTTGTTCTATTGGACTGTGTCAATTTGCAATTCAAATGTCATAATTTCATTATAGGCCTAGGCTACTGTAACAATTGATAATAGTAGGTATTTGTCAAAAGAAATGTTGACATCCACCCACTTGAACCAATCCACAGAAATCATTGAAAGGTCTTAACAGTATGATAATGGCTCCTGTGCACCTGTCACTCCCAATCCCCATGGACTCTGAGCTCCAGTGTTCACTAGACCCATAGCTGTCACTTTTGTAACTCTCAGAAGCATGATGGAGAGAGGTGATTATTAGCACTATCAACCTTGGAAGTCTCAGACTTCCACCAACACATAAACTTCAGTTGAAAAAAACTCTCACAAGAATAATAATTCAATTGAACAATAATCCAATAAATTAAATAAGATAAATTAAAGAAACACAGCACAGGATGAGGAGAAACTATGCTTTAGGCTAATAGGACAAGTGGTTGAGGATAACCAGCAGCTTTGCTGTTCCAACACACCCGCACCGTTCTTTCTACCACTGAGTGACCTGGTGGTACATAGATTAAGTCGTCATGGGGGAGATTCCAGGAGACGAGCGGTAAACAGAGCACTGGCCTGGTTGGTTGTGTGGTCTTATCAATGCCAGCAGGTAGACAGGAGTGGTTACCGACTGCCTCAGAGACAAGCACAAGGGATTTGAATCAGAAGCCAACAATAACTGGGAGCTTGTCTGGAGAGATGAAGAAAGGGGTAACATGGGATGGCTTTAAGAAAAGCACAGACATACAGTATTGTCCACAGACAAGACCATTCATTAAATAATTCAATATTAAATAAAAGTGGGGGAAACATAATATTGTTTTGACCTCAATACTAGGATTCTGTCTGTCTTTGCAACTCATCTAAGTATGGGAAACGTTTAATATTAGAATCAGAGGAGTCTCCACTGCCCTCGGATGACTACAGTGGGGCAAAAAAAGTATTTAGTCAGCCACCAATTGTGCAAGTTCTCCCACTTAAAAAGATGAGAGAGGCCTGTAATTTTCATCATAGGTACACTTCAACTATGACAGACAAAATGAGATTTTTTTAAATTTTTAATCCCATTGTAGGATTTTTAATTAATGTATTTGCAAGTTATGGTGGAAAATAAGTATTTGGTCAATAACAAAAATGTATCTCAATACTTTGTTATATACCCTTTGTTGGCAATGACAGAGGTCAAACGTTTTCTGTAATTCTTCACAAGGTTTTCACACACTGTGTTGCTGGTATTTTGGCCCATTCCTCCATGCAGATCTCCTCTAGAGCAGTGATGTTTTGGGGCTGTTGCTGGGCAACACGAACTTTCAACTCCCTCCAAAGATTTTCTATGGGGTTGAGAACTGGAGACTGGCTAGGCCACGCCAGGACCTTGAAATGCTTCTTACGAAGCCACTCCTCGTCCTGGTCCTTATCAAAAAAACAGCCCCAAAGCATGATGTTTCCACCCCCATGCTTCACAGTAGGTATGGTGTTCTTTGGATGCAACTCAGCATTCTTTGTCCTACAAACACGACGAGTTGAGTTTTTACCAAAAAGTAATATTTTGGTTTCATCTGACCATATGACATTCTCCCAATCTTCTTCTGGATCATCCAAATGATCTCTAGCAAACTTCAGACGGGCCTGGACATGTACTGGCTTAAGCAGGGGGACACGTCTGGCACTGCAGGATTTAACAATAATAATTGCTCCCACAGTTGATTTCTTCAAACCAAGCTGCTTACCTATTGCAGATTCAGTCTTCCCAGCCTGATGCAGGTCTACAATTTTGTTTCTGGTGTCCTTTGACAGCTCTTTGGTCTTGGCCATAGTGGAGTTTGGAGTGTGACTGTTTGAGGTTGTGGACAGGTGTCTTTTATACTGATAACAAGTTCAAACAGGTGCCATTAATACAGGTAACGAGTGGAGGACAGAGGAGCCTCTTAAAGAAGAAGTTACAGGTCTGTGAGAGCAAGAAATCTTGCTTGTTTGTAGGTGACCAAATACTTATTTTCCACCATAATTTACAAATAAATTCATTCAAAATCCTACAATGTGATTTTCTGGATTTTTTGTTGTTGTCATTTTGTCTGTCATAGTATAAGTGTATCTATGATGAAAATTACAGGCCTCTCTCATCTTTTTAAGTGGGGGAACTTGCACAATTGGTGGCTGACTAAATACTTTTTTTGCCCCCCTGTATGTGCCTGTACCTTTCAAATGGTAGAAGTTCATTATCTGGAACCAGATACATTCACTCCACTGATGCCCAGTGACAATGACTGCACATATGTAACATTTTTGTTCATAATTTTTAAAAATGAAACAAACATAATTAGTGAGAACTTGCTATTTTTACTATCCCACAATGGTAGAATATGCTTTTAGAATAAGCTTTCACGAAATACTGTGTAACAGAAAGAAGAGGTCTGGGTAGGGGGATGGAGTGGAGAGGTACTGTAGAAGTCCAGTGAAATATTAGACCAGGGAGACTGCTGCATTACAGTGGGGCTAAACCACTGCAGTGGAAAATCTACATACCTCTACTACACATAGCCACAGGAAGTAGAGGTGCTGAGGGTGCTGCAGCACCCCCTGAATAATAAAAATGTATTAATATACAGTACCAGTCAAAAGTTTGGACACACCTACTCATCCAAGGGTTTTTCTTTATTTTTACAATTTTTTCTACATTGTAGAATAATAGTGAAGACATCAAAACTATGAAATAACACTTATGGAATCATATACTAACCAAAAAGTGTTTATCAAATTAAAATATATTTTATATTTGAGATTCTTCAAAGTAGCCACCCTTTACCTTGATGACAGCTTTGCACACTCTTGGCATTCTCTCAACTAGCTTCACGAGGTAATCACCTGGAATGCACTTCAATTAACATGTGTGCTTTGTTAAAAGTTAATTTGTGGAATTTATTTCCTTCTTAATGCATTTGAGCCAATCAGTTGTGTTGTGACAAGGTAGGGGTGGTATACAGAAGATAGCCCTATTTGGTAAAATATCAAGTCCATATTATGGCAAGAACAGCTCAAATAAGCAAAGTGAAACAATATATATTTGTTTGGACCTTTACTCGTCCTGTATTAGAGTACAGATATAGCCGTCCGTAGTGCTGGCAATATATTATTTTCCTGCTGCTATGCTACCACAGCCTTTGTAGTGGATCCATTGCGCTGAAATGACCCAGCCTTGGCCCATCTACACTTCAAATAGTCTCACAGTCCAAGTCACATTTTTATTTTGTTCACTTGTTAATGTTCAAATGTGTTCTTTTAAATTAAAATCATAGAGCTTTCAGTTTCTCTATATACACTGAGTACAGTGGCTTTGAAAGTATTCACCCCTCTTGCCATTTTTCCTATTTTGTTGCCTTACAACCTGGAATTAAAATAGATTTTTGGGGGGTGGGTATCATTTGATTTACACAACATGCCTACCACTTTGAAGATGCATTTACTGTGAAACAAACAAGAAATAAGACAAGGACACTGAAAACTTGAGCGTGCATAACTATTCACCCCCCTCCACACCCCACCCCCAAAGTCAATACTTTGTAGAGCCAACTTTTGCAGCAATTACAACTGCAAGTCTCTTGGGGTATGTTTCTATAAGCTTGGCACATCTAGCCACTGGGATTTTTGCCAATTTTTCAAAGCAAAACTGCTCCAGCTCCTTCAAGTTGGATGGGTTCCACTGGTGTACAGCAATCTTTAAGTCATACCACAGATTCTCAATTGGATTGAGGTCTGGGCTTTGACTAGGCCATTCCAAGACATTTAAATATTTATCCTTAAACCACTCGAGTGTTGCTTTAGCAGTATGCTTAGGGTCATTGTCCTGCTGGAAGGTGAAACTCTGTCCCAGTCTCAAATCTCTGGAAGACAAACAGGTTTCCCTCAAGAATTTCCCTGTATTCAGCTCCTTCAATCATTCCTTGAATTCTGACCAGTTTCCCAGTCCCTGTTGATGAAAAACATCCCCACAGCATGATGCTGCCACCACCATACTTCACTGTGGGGATGTTGGTCTCGGGGTGATGAGAGGTGTTGGGTTTGCGCCAGACATGGCATTATCCTTGATGGCCAAAAAGCTACATTTTTGTGTCATCTGACCAGAGTACCTTCTTCCATATGTTTGGGGAGTCTCCCACATGCCTTTTGGCGAACACCGAATGTGTTTGCTTATTTTTTCTTTAATAATGACTTTCTTCTGGCCACTCTTGGTCCTATGGACACATACTCCAATCTCCGCTGTGGAGCTTTGCAGATCTTTCAGGGTTATATTTGGTCTCTTTGTTGCCTCTCTGATTAATGCCCTCCTTGCCTGGTCCGTGAGTTTTGGTGGGCGGCACTCTCTTGACAGGTTTGTTGTGGTGCCATATTCTTTCCATTTTTTAATAATGGATTTAATGGTACTCTGTGGGATGTTCAAAGTTTCAGATATTTTTTATAACCCAACTCTGATCTGTTCTTCTCCACAACTTTGTCCCTGACCTGTTTGGAGACCTCCTTGGTCTTCATGGTGCCGCTTGCTTGGTTGTGCCCCTTGCTTAGTGGTGTTGCAGACTCTGGGGCCATTCAGAACAGGTGTATATATACTGAAATCATGTGACAGATTATGTGACACTTAGATTGCACACAGGTGGACTTTATTTAACTAATTATGTGACTTTTGAAGGTAATTGGTTGCACCAGATCTTATTTAGGGGCTTCATAGCAAAGGGGGTGTATACATATGCACACACCACTTTTCTGTTGACTTACTCACTTTTTAAAATTTCACTTCACTGATTTGGACAATTTTGTTTAAGGCCATTACATGATATCCATATAAAAATCCATTTAAATTACAGGTTGTAATGCATCAAAATAGGAAAATATGCCAAGGGGGATGAATACTTTTGCAAGGTACTGTATATCAAACATTAAACCCTTTTGCCCTCAGAACAGCCTCAATTCATCGGGGCATGGACTCTACAAGGTGTCGAAAGTTTTCCACAGGGATGCTGGCCCATTAGGACTCTAATGCTTCCTACAGTTGTGTCAAGTTGGCTGGATGTCCTTTGGGTGGTGGACCATTCTTGATATACACGGGACACTAACAGGCTCCTGAACCGCTTCCATCCCCATGCCATAAGACTGCTAAATAGCGATGAAATAGCTAACAAAATGGCTACACAGACTATCTGAGTTGAACTTTTATTCTTATTTTTGCACTTTTGTTACTACGCACACTGATACTCCAACACAAATACAAACACTCACTCCATAATTTTCTTACACACACATAATATGCACATAAATTATACTGACTCTACACACATCCACTCACATAAAATCATCATATACTCTGCTGCTACACTGTTTGTCATATATCCTGATGCCTAGTCACCTTACCCCTTAGTCACCTTACAGTATCTACCTCTATCACTCCAGTATCCATGTACATTGTAAATATGGTATTGGAACTAACCCTGTATATAGTATGCTTACTTACTTTATTAGGTTCTTTCTATTTCTTATTTTGATATTTAGTGTGTTTTAGGTTTTCCTTGTTATTATTAGTATTGCATTGTTATTGATTATGGCATTGTTGGGGTTAGAGCTTGCAAGAAAGGCATTTCTCTGTACTTGTGCATGTGACATTAAATGTTTAAAACTGTTGAGTGTTAAAAACCCAGCAGCGTTGCAGTTCTTGACACAAACCGGTGCGCCTGCCACTTAATACCATACCCCGTCCAAAGGTACTTAAATCTTTTGTCCTGACTATTCACACTCTGAATGGCACACATACACAATACACATTGTCTTAATAATCATTCTAGAACCTGTCTCCTCCCCTCTATCTTTTTATTTACCTTTATTTAACTAGGCAAGTTAGTTAAGAACAAATTCTTATTTTCAATGACAGCCTAGGAACAGTGGGTTAACTGCCTGTTCAGGGGCATAACGACAGGTTTGTACCTTGTCAGCTCGGGGGTTTGAACTTGCAACCTTCCGGTTACTAGTCCAACGCTCTAACCACTAGGCTACTCTGCCGCCCCACTACACTGATTGAAGTGGATTTAACAAGAGACATCAATAAGGGATCATAGCTTTCACCTGGATTCACCTGGTCATTCTATGTCAAAGAAAGAGAAGGTGTTCTTAATGTATACTCAGTGTATAAGTAATGGCGCTGGAGGAGATGGCTGCCGTTTTATGATCCCCTAACCAATTGTGCTATTGTGTGTTTTTTCGCGTTATTTGTAACTTGTTTTGTACATAATGTTTCTGCCTTCGTATCTTATGACCGAAAAGAGGTTCTAGATATCAGCACAGTGATTACTCATCCCGAACAGGAGGAATACATTTTCTTTAACAAGTCGGACGGGAAGGATTTACTTCAGACACCTGACAAGGCCCTCTTAACCGTCATTCGCAGGAGAAAGAGACGGAGATATCGGGACGAAGATCTGGGTGCCTTGTAAGGATCTGACGCCGAGCAGGTAATCTCCGTTTACCATCAGTCCTATTAGCCAGCGTAAAATCAATGGAAAATAAAAATAGGCGAACTATGATCACGTATATCCTACCAGAGGGATATTAAAAACTGTAATATCTTATTTTCACCAAGTCGTGGCTGAACGACGTCATGAATAACATACAGCTGGTGGGTTTTACGCTTTTTCGGCAGGATAGAACAGCGGCCTCTGGTGACAAGGGGTGGCGGTCTATGTATATTTGTAAACAACAGCTGGTGCACAGAATCTAAGGAAGTCTTGAGGTTTCGCCCGCCTGAGGTAGAGTACCTCATGATAATCTGCAGACCACACTATTTACCTATAGAGTTTTCATCTATTTTCTTCGTATCTGTCTATTTACCACCACAAACCGATGCTGGCACTAAGACCGCACTCAATGAGCTGTATACGGCCATAAGCAAACAGGAAAACGCTCATCCAGAGGCAAAGCTCCTAGTGGCCAGGGAAGTAAATGCAGGGAAACTTAAATCAATTTTACCTCATTTCTACCAGCATGTTAAATGTGCAACCAGGGGAAAACTCTAGGACACTTTTACTCCACACACAGAGATGCGTACAAAGCTCTCCATTTGGCAAATCTGACCATAATTATATCCTCCTGTTTCCTGCTAACAAGCAAAAACTAAAGCAGGAAGCACACCAGTGACTCGGTCAATAAGAAAGTGGTCAAATGAAGCAAATGCTAAGCTACAGGACTGTTTTTCTAGCACAGACTGGAATATGTTCTGGGATTCCTCCAATCGCATTAAGGAGTACACCACATCAGTCACTGGCTTCATCAATAAGTGCATTGATGACATCATCCCAACAGTTATCATACGTACATACCCCAACCAGAAGCCATGGATTACAGGCAATATCCGCACTGAGCTAAAAGGTAGAGCTGCCGCTTTCAAGGAGCGGGACTCTAACCCGGAAGCTTATAAGAAATCCCACTATGCCCTCCGGCGAACCATCAAGCAGGCAAAACGTCAATACAGGACTAAGATTGAATCGTACTATACCGGCTCCGACACTCGTAGGATGTGGCAGGGCTTGCAAACTATTACAGACTACAAAGGTAAGCACAGCTGCGAGCTGCCCAGTGACATGAGCCTACCAGACGAGCTAAATTACTTCTATGCTCGCTTCGAGGCAAGTAACACTAAAACATGCATGAGAGCCTCAGCTGTTCCGGACGGCTGTGTGATCACACTCTCCGTAGCCGATGTGAGATCTTTAAAAAGGTCAACATTCACAAGGCCGCATTCTCATCGACGGGGCTGTAGTGGAGCAGGTTGAGAGCTTCAAGTTCCTTAATGTCCACATCACCAACAAACCATCATGGTCCAAACACACTAAGACAGTCATGAAGAGGGCACGACAAAGGCTATTCCCCCTCAGGAGACTTGGCATGGGTCCTCAGATCCTCAAAAGGTTCTACAGCTGCACCATCGAGAGCATCCTGACTGGTTTCATCACCGCCTGGTATGGCAACTGCTAGGTCTCTCACCACAAGGCACTACAGATGGTAGTGAGTACGGCCCAGTATATCACTGGGGCCAAACTTCCTCCCATCCAGGACCTCTATACCAGGCGGTGTCAGAGGAAGGCCCTAAAAATGGTTAAAAAAACTCCAGCCACCATAGTCAAAGACTGTTCTCTCTGCTACCGCATGGCAAGCAGTACCTAAGCGCCAAGTCTAGGTCCAAAAGGCTCCTTAACAGCTTTTACCCTCAAGCCATAAGACTCGTGAACATCTTATCAAAGGGCTACCCAGACCGCTCTTTTCCACTGCTGCTACTCTCTGTTTATTATCTATGCATAGTCGCTTTAACTCCACCTACATGTACATATTACCTCAACTAACTGGCACATTGACTCTGCACCAGTACCCCCTGTATATAGCCTTGCTATTGTTATTTTACTGCTGCTGTTTAATTATTTGTTACTTTTATTTTTTAATTAACACTTATTTTTCTTAAAATTACATTGTTGGTTAAGGGCTTGTCAGTAAGCAAGTAACCTCCAAGTCTCCGACCACTACCTTGTATCCTTTTCCCTCTTGCTCTCATCCAACACTTCCCACACTGCCCCTACTCGGATGGTATCGCGCCGTCCCAATCTTCGCTCTCTCTCCCCCGCTACTCTCTCCTCTTCCATCCTATCATCTCTTCCCTCTGCTCAAACCTTCTCCAACCTATCTCCTGATTCTGCCTCCTCAACCCTCCTCTCCTCCCTTTCTGCATCCCTTGATTCTCTATGTCCCCTATCCTCCAGGCCGGCTCGGTCCTCCCCTCCTGCTCCGTGGCTCGACGACTCATTGCGAGCTCACAGAACAGGGCTCCGGGCAGCCGAGCGGAAATGGAGGAAAACTCGCCTCCCTGCGGACCTGGCATCCTTTCACTCCCTCCTCTCTACATTTTCCTCTTCTGTCTCTGCTGCTAAAGCCACTTTCTACCACTCTAAATTCCAAGCATCTGCCTCTAACCCTAGGAAGCTCTTTGCCACCTTCTCCTCCCTCCTGAATCCTCCTCCCCCTCCCCCTCCTCCCTCTCTGCAGATGACTTCGTCAACCATTTTGAAAAGAAGGTCGACGACATCCGATCCTCGTTTGCTAAGTCAAACGACACCGCTGGTTCTGCTCACACTGCCCTACCCTGTGCTCTGACCTCTTTCTCCCCTCTCTCTCCAGATGAAATCTCGCGTCTTGTGACGGCCGGCCGCCCAACAACCTGCCCGCTTGACCCTATTCCCTCCTCTCTTCTCCAGACCATTTCCGGAGACCTTCTCCCTTACCTCACCTCGCTCATCAACTCATCCCTGACCGCTGGCTACGTCCCTTCTGTCTTCAAGAGAGCGAGAGTTGCACCCCTTCTGAAAAAACCTACACTCGATCCCTCCGATGTCAACAACTACAGACCAGTATCCCTTCTTTCTTTTCTCTCCAAAACTCTTGAACGTGCCGTCCTTGGCCAGCACTCCCCGCTATCTCTCTCAGAATGACCTTCTTGATCCAAATCAGTCAGGTTTCAAGACTAGTCATTCAACTGAGACTGCTCTTCTCTGTATCACGGAGGCCCTCCGCACTGCTAAAGCTAACTCTCTCTCCTCTGCTCTCATCCTTCTAGACCTATCGGCTGCCTTCGATACTGTGAACCATCAGATCCTCCTCTCCACCCTCTCCGAGTTGGGCATCTCCGGCGCGGCCCACGCTTGGATTGCGTCCTACCTGACAGGTCGCTCCTACCAGGTGGCGTGGCGAGAATCTGTCTCCTCACCACGCGCTCTCACCACTGGCGTCCCCCAGGGCTCTGTTCTAGGCTCTCTCCTATTCTCGCTATACACCAAGTCACTTGGCTCTGTCATAACCTCACATGGTCTCTCCTATCATTGCTATGCAGACGACACACAATTAATCTTCTCCTTTCCCCTTCTGATGACCAGGTGGCGAATCGCATCTCTGCATGTCTGGCAGACATATCAGTGTGGATGACGGATCACCACCTCAAGCTGAACCTCGGCAAGACGGAGCTGCTCTTCCTCCCGGGGAAGGACTGCCCGTTCCATGATCTCGCCATCACGGTTGACAACTCCATTGTGTCCTCCTCCCAGAGCGCTAAGAACCTTGGCGTGATCCTGGACAACACCCTGTCGTTCTCAACTAACATCAAGGCGGTGGCCCGTTCTTGTAGGTTCATGCTCTACAACATCCGCAGAGTACGACCCTGCCTCACACAGGAAGCAGCGCAGGTCCTAATCCAGGCACTTGTCATCTCCCGTCTGGATTACTGCAACTCGCTGTTGGCTGGGCTCCCTGCCTGTGCCATTAAACCCCTACAACTCATCCAGAACGCCGCAGCCCGTCTGGTGTTCAACCTTCCCAAGTTCTCTCACGTCACCCCGCTCCTCCGCTCTCTCCACTGGCTTCCAGTTGAAGCTCGCATCCGCTACAAGACCATGGTGCTTGCCTACGGAGCTGTGAGGGGAACGGCACCTCAGTACCTCCAGGCTCTGATCAGGCCCTACACCCAAACAAGGGCACTGCGTTCATCCACCTCTGGCCTGCTCGCCTCCCTACCACTGAGGAAGTACAGTTCCCGCGCAGCCCAGTCAAAACTGTTCGCTGCTCTGGCCCCCCAATGGTGGAACAAACTCCCTCACGACGCCAGGACAGCGGAGTCAATCACCACCTTCCGGAGACACCTGAAACCCCACCTCTTTCAGGAATACCTAGGATAGGATAAAGTAATCCTTCTCGCCCCCCTTAAAAGATTTAGATGCACTATTGTAAAGTGGCTGTTCCACTGGATGTCTTAAGGTGAACGCACCAATTTGTAAGTCGCTCTGGATAAGAGCGTCTGCTAAATGACTTAAATGTAAATGTTAAATGTAAGCATTTCACTGTAAGGTCTACCTACACCTGTTGTACCCAGAGCATGTGACAAATAACATTTGATTTGATATCCACATAGGCCTATACACACTTATCTAAATCCGGAGAACAACAAGAATAGTTCCTGTTTGCTGTGTCCCAACTCCTCTGGAGACTGCGAAGTTGAGCACAGTAGTTGGCCACAAAAGGTCTTGGATGATGGCCAGGCAACCTTAAGAGTAGCATTTCCCCTCATTTTAATGTGTTTACAGTTCAGGTAACACAAGGAATTACATAACTCAGGAAAATAGCTCTGCTCTCATGGTCTGGACACAAAAGACAGTTTCAGATAAATATGCTCAGATGAATACCTGTAATGTAATCATACTCAAGCTTTATGACATACCCTACTAAATTGTGGTCAGGGTGTGACATTTCACTTGATGAATTTCTGAGCATTTTTCCAGTGGCAACAGATTTGATGCCTTATCTTGTAGCTCCAGGTGTTTTGTCAACAACCACTCTGACATACTATTCGTGGAGTATGCTTCAAACAATCCTCATTATGCCATATTATTAAATCTGCTCCTCCGTCTCACTTTGCTACCACGTGCCACTGTAAATCCATTGAGCACAATAGCCTACATGGTTGTACAGCAAATGGGGAGGAATTTGGAGGCTTGCTTACAACAGATGAGACTGCAAACTGACCTTGATGGTCTTCTATTTCAGCAGTGGCCATCTCCAACCCAAAAATACCATGAAAGAGTCCAGGATTGTATGCTGCTGGATTGTTGTCTCATTTACAATTGTAAAGTTATTTGTTCAGTAGTGTCTCTTGTTCTAAAAAATAAAATAAATAAATAGAGAACGTATTTGAACATCTGTGTAAGCTCATGAGATCAGACTGGCTTGCGAGGCTAGGAGAACATAGGCAATCCATATAATGTAGATACTATAGGCCAGTGGTGGCTGCTGAAGGGAGGAAGGCTCATAATAATGGCGGGAATGGAGTGAATGGAATGGAATCAAACATATGATTTTCTTGTGCTTGATAACATTCCATTCACTCCATTCCAACCATTATACTAAATTCCAGAAATTATTATGAGCTGTCCTCCCCTCAGCAGCCTCCACTGCTATAGGCCTACATGAGGGAACATACACAATGTGCAACCTTCTCTCTATGCATCACTGTTCAACAGGGTTGGCGTCAATTCCATTTCAATTCCAGTCAATTCAGAAAGCAAACAAAATTCCAATTCGACATTTTCCTCATAGAAAAGCATTGAAGAGGATTTGAATTGCAGTGTACTTCCTGAATTGAAATGGAATTGACCTCAACCCTGCTGTTCACCAAACTAATTGATAAAAAAATAACAGTAAATGCCAAACTTTCATTTTGTTGCTTTCGTCATTGACAATAGATCAGCTACTGTGGTATTAGTTCAAAATTCTTCAAGCTCTGTCAAGACATTGGGGATCATAGTCAGACAGCAATTTTCAAGACTTGCCATAGATTTTCAAGCAGTTTTAAGTCAAAACTGTAACTTTGCCACATTCACTGTGTTCTTGGTAAGCAACTCCAGTGTAGATTTAGCCTTGTAGGTTATTGTCCTGACAAAAGGTGAATTCTTCTCCCAGTCTAGTGTAAAGCAGACTGAAGCAGGTTTTCCTATAAGATTATGCCTGTGCTTAGCTTCACCCCGTTTCTTTTTATCCTGAAAAACTCCCCACTATTTGCCAATGTCAAGCATAATCATACCATGATGCAAACCACCACCATGCTTGAAAATAAAGAGGCAGTTACTCATAAGGCATTGCATTTATGCCAAACGTGTATTACTTTAGTGCCTTGTTGCATTTAAGATGGATGTTTTGTATATTTCTTTCCCCATTATCATTTAGGTCATTATTGTGGAGTTACTAGAATGTAGTTGATCCATCCTCAGTTTTCTCCCATCACAGCGAATGTACTTTAGCTGTTTTAAAATCACCAGTGGATTCATTGTAACATACCGGAGTAGTTTCATTCCTGTCCTGCAGCTCAGTTCAGAAAGATGACTGATGTGTCTGGGAGGTTTAATGCATAATCCACAGCAAAATTAACTTGATCATTGTTAAAGAGATATTCAATGTCTGATTTGGTTATTGTTACCCATTTACCAATCACTGCCCTTCTTTATGAGGCTTTTAAAAAATCTCCCTGGTCTTTGTAGTTGAATCTGTGCTTGAAATGCAATACGTGGGGCCTCCCGGGTGGCGCAGTGGTTAAGGGCGCTATACTGCAGCGCCACGACCGGGAGGTCCGTGGGATGACGCACAATTGGCCCTAGCGTCGTCAGGGCTTGGCCGGTAGGGATGTCCTTGTCTCATCGCGCACCAGCAACTCCTGTGGCGGGCCGGGCGCGGGAGTTGTGTTAAGAAGCAGTGCAGCTTGGTTGGGTCGGAGGACGCATGACTTTCAACCTTCGTCTCTCCCGAGCCCGTACGGGAGTTGTAGCGACAAGACAAGATAGTAGCTACTAAAAAAACAATTGGATACCACGAAATTGGGGTAGCCAATTGGGACAGTCATTCAAAAATCATGTCAATCCTTATTTCCATGTAAATTCATATTTGATTTATTCAGACAAATTTTTACTTCTGAACTTCATGCTTATGCAATGACTATATTTTAGTTATTAATTTATGTATATTTTCTTCCACTTTGACATTAGAGTATTTTGTGTAGTGTTGACAGAAAATGACAATTAAATCAATTTTAATCCCACTTTGTAACACATTAAAATGTGAAGAAATCTAATGGGCACTGTATATACTACACTAACACAAATATAAATGCAACATCCCCATGTTTCATGTGCTGAAATCAAATATATTTTTTTAAATCCATACGCACAAGAAGTGTATTTCTCTCAAAATGTTTGCACCAATTTGTTTACATCACTGTCAGTGAGCATTTCTCATTTGCCAAGATAATCCATCCACCTAACAGGTGTGGCATATCAAGAAGCTGATTAAATAGCATGATCATTACACAGGTGCCCCTTGTGCTGGGAATAAGAAAAGGTCACTCTAAAATGTGCAGTTTTGTCACACAACACAATGACACAGATGTATTCAGTTTTGAGGAACCATATAATTTGCATGCTGACTAATGGACATTCCACCAGAGCTGTTGCCAGATAATTTAATGTTAATTTCTCTGCCATAAGCCACCTCCAAAGTCGTTTCAGAGAATTTGGCAGTACGTCCAACCGGCTCACAACCACAAACACACGTATGGCGTCGTGTGGGCGAGTGGTTTGCGGATGTCAATGTTGTGAACAGAGTGCCCCATGGTGGCGGTGGGGTTATTATACGGACAACGAACACAATTGCTTTTTATTGATGCAATTTGAAAGCACAGAAATACCATGAGATCCTGAGGCCCATTGTGAGACCCATCAATATTCCCAGTCATGTGAAATCCATAGATTAGGGCCTAATGAATTTATTTCAGTTGACTGATTTCCTCATATGAACTGTAACTCAGTAAAATCTTTGATTGCATTTCTATTTTAGTTCAGTATACAGTACATGTAGGCATAACAACATGACAGAATTTTCTGTTTTTATTATTTTATTTAATGTATATGAACTTTGACACCACTTTGATGTGTATATGGTCCCGTGTGGCTCAGTTGGTAGAGCACGGCACTTGCAACAGCAGGGCTGTGGGTTTGATTTTCGTGGGGGTCCAGTTGGAAAGTTGCTCAGAGTGTCTCCTTAAATGTATGTGACAAGTATATTGTCACCAATATACATTTATATTCCTTATTATTGAAAAACTGAGTTAAACAAACTACAGATGTGACCACTGAGTGTAAAATATGGGAAAGGTTTTACAATAGTAATATAATTCCAGAAATAAGGAAAATTTATGAGGAATCTATAAAACAGACCAGAAATAATATAAAAAGTCTCCCAATGTTTTTAAAAATCTTTATCTACAAACAAAACAAATGTATAGATGATTTAAGTGCAAGGCAGCATTCTATTCTTCACAGTGCTAGAAAAAATGGTGCCCGGGGAAATATCTCAAAATGCCAAGCAGCATATTGACATTAACATAAAATACATTTTCACAAACTTTTCCAGACAGATTATCTAATTAGAACCTATCTCCACTGAACAAAAATATAAATGCAACATGTAACAATTTCAAAGATTTTACTGAGTTACAGTTCATAGAAATCAGTCAATTGAAATAAATGAGGCCCTAATTTATGAGTTTCACATGACTGGGACTACAGAAACTAAGGTATCTGTTGGTCACAGATACCTCTAAAAAAAAAGGTAGGGGCGTGGATCAGAAAACCAGTCCATATCTCGTGTGACCAGTTGATAGCTGTTGATTGTGGCCTGTGTAATGTTGTCCCACTCCCCTTCAATGGCTGTGTGAAGTTGTTGGATATTGGTGGGAACTGGGAATTGTGGTCGTACACGTCGATCCAGAGCATCTCAAACGTGCTCAATGGGGGACATGTCTGATGAGTATGCAGGCCATGGAAGAACTGGAACATTTTCAGCTTCCAGGAATTGTGTACAGATCCTTGCCACATGGGCCCGTGCATTATCATGCTGAAACATGAGGTGATGGTGGCGGATGAATGGCACGACAATGGGCCTCAAGATCTCGTCACAGTATCTCTGTGCATTCAAATTGTCATCGATAAAATGCAATTGTGTTTGTTGACCGTAGCTTATGCCTGCCCATTCCATAACCCCACATCCACCATGGGGTACTCTGTTCACAACGCTGACATCAGCAAACTGCTCGCCCACACACGGTCTGTCATCTACCCGGTAGTGTTGAAACCGGATTCATCCGTGAAGAGCACACTCCTCCAGCGTGCCAGTGACCATTGAAGGTGAGCATTTAGCCACTGAAGTCGTTTACAACGTCAAACTGCAGTCAGGTCAAGACCCTGGTGAGGACGACGAGAATGCAGATGAGCTTCCCTGAGGCGGTTTCTGACAGTTTGTGCAGAAATTCTTCAGTTGTGCAAACCCAGTTTCATCAGCTGTCTGGGTGGCTGGTCTCAGATGATGTGGAGGTCCTGGGCTGCAGTGGTTACACATGGTCTGCGATTGTGAGGCCGGTTGGACGTACTGCAAAATTCTCTAAAATGACGTTGGTGGCGGCTTGATTTAGAGAAAAGAACACTAAATTCTCTGGGAAAAGCTCTGGTGGACATTCCTACAGTCAGCATGCTAATTGAACACTCCCTCAAAACGGCAGACATCTGTGGCATTGAGAAGGTGTGACAAAACGGCACATTTTATTGTCCCCAGCACAAGGTGCATCTGTGTAATGATCATACTGTTTAATCCGTTTCTTGATATGCCACACTTGTCAGGTGGATGGATTATCTTGGCAAAGGAGAACTGATCACTAACAGGGCCGTAAACAAATTAGTGCTCAAAATTTGAGAGAAATAAGCTTTTCGTGTGTATAGAACATTTCTGGGATCTTTTATTTCACCTCATGAAACATGGGATCAACCCTTTACATGTTGCATTTATATTTTTCAGTATCCAGTACCAATCAAAACTTTGGACACACCTACTCATTCAAGAGTTTTTTCTTTATTTGGACTATTTTCTACATTGTAGAATAATAGTAAAGACATCAAAACTATGAAATAACACATTTGGAATCATGTAGTAACCAAAAAAAGTTCAACAAATCAAAATATGATTCTTCCAAGTAGCCACCCTTTGCCTTGATGACAGCTTTACACACTCTTGGCATTCTCTCAACCATCTTCATGAGGTAGTCACCTGGAATGTATTTCAATTAACAGCTGCGCCTTGTTAAAAGTTGATTTGTGGAATTTCCTTCCTTCTTAATGCATTTGAGCCTATCAGTTGTGTTCTGATAAGGTAGGGGTGGTATACAGAAGATAGCCCTATTTGGTAAAAGACCAAGTCTATATTATGGCAAGTACAGCTCAAATAAGCAAGAGAAATGACAATCCATCATTACTTTAAGACATGAAGGTCAGTCAATCCAGAACATTTCAATAACTTTTAAAGTTTCTTCAAGTGCAGTCGCAAAATCCATCAGGCACTATGATTAAACTGGCTCTCATGAAGACCGCCACGGGAAAGGAAGACCCAGACTTACCTCTGCTGCAGAAGATAATTTCATTAGTTAACAGCCTCAAAAATTGCAGCCAAAATAAATGCTTCACAGAGTTCAAGTAACAGACATCTCAATATCAACTGTTCAGGGAAGATTGCATGAATCAGGCCTGCATGGTCGAAATTTCTGCAAAGAAACCACTACTAAAGGACACCAATAAGAAGAAACACACGCAATGGACATTAGACCGGTGGAAATCTGTCCTTTGGTCTGATGAGTCCAAATGTGCAATTTTTGGTTGCAACCTCCATGTCTGTGAGACGCAGAGTAGGTGAACAGATGATCTCCGCATGTGTAGTTCCCACTGTGTAAAGCATGGAGGTGGTGTGATGGTGCTTTGCTGGTGACACTGTGATTTATTTAGAATTCAAGGCCCAGCATGGCTACAACAGCATTCTGTAGCGATACTGCATGTCTGGCAGACATATCAGTGTGGATGACGGATCACCACCTCAAGCTGAACCTCGGCAAGACGGAGCTGCTCTTCCTCCCGGGGAAGGACTGCCCGTTCCATGATCTCGCCATCACGGTTGACAACTCCATTGTGTCCTCCTCCCAGAGCGCTAAGAACCTTGGCGTGATCCTGGACAACACCCTGTCGTTCTCAACTAACATCAAGGCGGTACCCGTTCTTGTAGGTTCATGCTCTACAACATCCGCAGAGTACGACCCTGCCTCACACAGGAAGCAGCGCAGGTCCTAATCCAGGCACTTGTCATCTCCCGTCTGGATTACTGCAACTCGCTGTTGGCTGGGCTCCCTGCCTGTGCCATTAAACCCCTACAACTCATCCAGAACGCCGCAGCCCGTCTGGTGTTCAACCTTCCCAAGTTCTCTCACGTCACCCCGCTCCTCCGCTCTCTCCACTGGCTTCCAGTTGAAGCTCGCATCCGCTACAAGACCATGGTGCTTGCCTACGGAGCTGTGAGGGGAACGGCACCTCAGTACCTCCAGGCTCTGATCAGGCCCTACACCCAAACAAGGGCACTGCGTTCATCCACCTCTGGCCTGCTCGCCTCCCTACCACTGAGGAAGTACAGTTCCCGCGCAGCCCAGTCAAAACTGTTCGCTGCTCTGGCCCCCCAATGGTGGAACAAACTCCCTCACGACGCCAGGACAGCGGAGTCAATCACCACCTTCCGGAGACACCTGAAACCCCACCTCTTTCAGGAATACCTAGGATAGGATAAAGTAATCCTTCTCACCCCCCTAAAAGATTTAGATGCACTATTGTAAAGTGGCTGTTCCACTGGATGTCTTAAGGTGAACGCACCAATTTGTAAGTCGCTCTGGATAAGAGCGTCTGCTAAATGACTTAAATGTAAATGTAAATGTAATGATACGCCATCCCATCTGGTTTGCGCTTAGTGGGACTATCATTTGTTTTTCAACAGGACAATGACCTAACACACCTCTAGGTTGTGTAAGGGCTATTTGACCAAGATGGAGAGTGATGGAGTGCTGCATCAGATGACCTGGCCTCCAAAATCAACTGACCTCAACCCTATTGAAACAGTTTAGGATGAGTTGGACAGCAGAGGGAAGGAAAAGCAGTGCTCAGCATATGTGGGAACTTCTTCAAGACCGTCGGAAAAGCATTCCAGGTGAAGCTGGTTGAGAGAATGCCAAGAGTGTGCAAAGCTGTCATCAAGGCAAAGGGTGGCTACTTTGAATAATGTAAAATATATTTTGATTTGATGTAACACTTTTTTTGGTTACACATGATTCCATATGTGTTATTTCATAGTTTTGATGGCTTCACTATCATTCTACAATGTAGAAAATAGTAAAAATAAAGAAAAACCATTGAATAAGTAGGTGTCCAAACTTTTGACTGTTGCTGTATATCTGTTCTCAGCAGATGGATTGGTTGTGAATACAAATTCAACCTCACTTTTTTGAATACTTGCAGAGGTACTACAGAATACAAATCTATTGAAGAAAGAATTACTTTCACATCAACTTCTGTCAACCCCCACAAAAGAAAGACAGCTAACAAATGCCCTAACCACAAAAAATACAATGGTTAACTGATGCATGATGAAATACATTCTAAAATGTAGCCTAAAACACATACAGTATATTGTAATAGTTAATAGATTACCATGTCTTTACAAAAATGTAAGACATTATCAATGCTGTTCTCTATACATTTGGTATCTCAAAAGGTTAATTGACCTGCGATCCAAATCTGCATGTCGAGGCGGCATCTTATAATTACATCGAAATTACAATATAATACCATCCTAAGAGTTTACAAGCACCGTCCTAGACTGTAGTCAACAACTTTCTGTAAAGAAAGTCATAAAAAATACTTTAAAGGCTAGATACAACTTTAGTCAGTGACATTTTATTTTTAAACTCTGCATCGTTGGGAAGGGCTCTTAAGGAAGCCTTTCACAGTAAAGTCTACACAAGAGGTATTCTGTGCATGTGACAAATTTAATTTGATTTTAAAATGACCACGTAGTTTACAGTAATTACCCATTCACAGTACCTACCAATATGTGTAATACGTGTTGTGTGTGGCCTAACTCTGGGCTTTACAAATGCAAGGCATACTCAGGCCTGAACATTTTAATGAAAGACTGCATGGGAGAGCCTCTATTATGACTGTTCACAAGACAACACAGTATGATAGAACAGCAACACAAATAAGGATTATACAACAGAGTGAAATACTTGCAGTAACAGACAATCATTCTATTTTCAGTTATGCAAACATACTAGATGGTGTCTTTGGTGGTACATAACATGTATACCACATTTCAATACTAAGTGTAGAAGAGGTTTCATTACATTTCTGGGAATTTGCTTAGGAAAGTATTCAGACCCCTTGATTTTTCCACATGTTGTTCCGTTACAGCCTTATTCTACAATTGATTAAATTCAATGTTTTACTCAATCTACAAAAAATATCCTACAATGACAAAACGAAAACAGTTTATTTTAAATACCTTATTTACATAAGTAATCATGTAAATGAGACTAAATAAAGCTCAGGTGCATCCTGTTCCATTGATCATCCTTGAGATGTTTCTACAACTTTATTGTAGTCCACCTTTGCTAAATTCAATTGATTGTATGTGATTTTGAAATTCACACCCGTCTATATTAAAAGGTCCCAGTTGACAGTGCATGTCAGAGCAAAAACCAGGTCGAAGGAATTGTCCGTAGAGCTCCAAGACAGGATTGTGTCGGGCACAGATCTGGGGAAAGGTACCAAAAAATGTCTGCAGTATTGAAGGTCCCCAAGAACACAGTGGCCTTCATTATTCTTAAATGGAAGATGTTTGGAACCACCAAAACTCATCCTAGAACTGGCCTCCCGGCAAAACTGAGCAATAGGGGGAGAAGGGCCTTGATCATGGAGGTGACCAAGAATCCGATGGTCACTTTGACAGAGCTCCTCTTTGGATGGGAAAACCTTCCAGAAGGACAACCATCTCTGCAGCACTCCACCAATCAGGCCTTTATGGTAGAGTGGCCAGACAGAAACCACTCCTCAGTAAAAGGCACATGACAGCCCGCTTGGAGTTTGCCAAAAAGCACCTAAAGACTCTCAGACCATGAGAAACAAGATTCTCTGGTCTGATGAAACTAAGATGGAACTCTTTGGCGTGAATGCCAAGCGTCAAGTCTGGAGGAAACCGGACACCATCCCAACGGTGAAGCATGGTGGTGGCAGCATCATGCTGTGGAGATGTCTTCAGGAACAGGGACTGGGAGACTAGTCAGGATCGAGGAAAAGATGAACGGAGCAAAGTACAGAGATTCTTGATGAAAACCTGATCCAGAATTCTCAGGACCTCAGGCTGGGGCGAACATACACCTTCCAACAGGACAACGACTAAGAACACAGCCAAAACACCACAGGAGTGGCTTTGGGACAAGTCTGAATGTCCTTGAGTGGCCCAGCCATAGCCTGGACTTGAACCCGATCAAACATCCCTGAAGACACATGAAAAGAGCTGTGCAGCGACGCTCCCCATCCAACCTGACAAAGCTTGAGAGCATCTGCAGAGCAGAATGGGAGAAACTCCCCAGATACAGGTGTGCCAAGCTTGTAGCGTCATACCCAAGACTAGAGGCTATAATCGCTGCCAAAGGTGCTTCAACGAAGTACTGAGTAAAGGGTCTGAATACTTTTATAAATGTGATATTTCCATTTATTTTCATAAATTTGCAAAAATGTCTAAAAAAAAGTTTTTGCTTTGTCATTATGGGGTATTGTGTGTAGATTGATAATGGGGGGAAAAAACGATTCAATCAATTTTAGAATAAGGCTGTAGCGTATTAAAATGTGGAAAAAGTCAAGGAGGCTGATTACTTTCCGAAGGCACCGTGTTTGTTACATTCAACAGGGTGTACCATATCCAGTTTTTCTTCCTTTAATGGTGAAGTCTGCCTGCTGCTCATAGTCCACTGGCCTTACAGGCAGGGCTTTAAAGTGCACATTTGGGACTAAATATTTTGCTGTGCGACCTCAACCTGGAGTTTTAATTTGGGAGCACCAGTGCAACAAAATAAATAACTTTATTTGTATAATTTTTGTAATAAGGCTTCTCGTTTCCCAGAGTCCAGATTTGTTAGCATCATGCTTGCACCATTAATACAGCAAAAACTGCTTGATTCTAGCCCAAACAGTTCAGAAGAGCTAACCCATATTATCAGTGCAACGTTTGTTGTTGTTTTTTGTCACAGGTTGGGAGGCCACATTTTACATTCATAAACCATGTCGCGGGACGTTCTAAAACTACTTGCGGACTGCATTTGTTTTACACCTTGTTCAGTCATGTTTGATACCTCATTAGCTAGCTAACAACCTGAAAACATTTGGGGGCACAGAAAGGAAAAGGGATAGCTTCTTCAGGAGATCCATGATCATAACAATGAACGAATGACGTCTTGCATGTCATCACAAACTTGATGCTCTTAAAGAGACGGTGTACAACATTAAATGTTAGTGAATTTACATTATGTGGAGACCTAATATTCCATAAATGACTTAATTTTAATGAGGTATTTAATGTCAACACTTTTGCTTTTTATAATAAAAAAAAGTGTTTACAGGGTTTCATATTCATTTCTAGGGCACAACATGTGCTTTAGCAGTAGCTTGGCTATACTGTATCTTAACCAATTTTAAAAATCACATTTCTGGTGTTCCTACATTTTTAAAGTTAGTTTAGAGCCCTGCTTACAGTTTAGAGCCCTGCTTACAGAACTGCCAGACTCACAACCAAGGTTGAGGCATGTTATTATGTTGATTTTAAGGATGAGAGCTAACGGTCGATGTGTAAAAAAGGGCCTCACCACCACCATCTGATGCCTTAACTGATCTCCCATAGGGGGCATGGGGCCGACAGGATTCTGATTGCAAAGGAAGATGAGATGGCCTATGTAACGGTCCTGTAATCTGAGAGATATAATTACAGGATACTCTGTCAGTCATTTTGCTAGCTGAGATCTGTTGAGATTTACAGTTTGGGACTCGACTGACAGGCTGACTGAATGATATCATTCGTCTGTTTTGAGTTTGATAGAGACTGTACGTCTGCTCTGTTCTTTTCCCATCTGCTCGTGGGTGCGTTACAGTCCCCTCAGTCTCTGGCTGCCATGACGGAAACATAATCTGTCTATTATCCCGGTTTTCTGAAGTGGAAATGTATCCATTATTTTTGCGGTGAAGCGAGGACACTCTCTTCGAGTCCCTTTCAGTTCTAGGGCAAGATGCTAGTGCTGCCCCACTCCCTAAATACATGTCAGTCATCTCTAACTCCAAGCTCTCCGTGTCCAGGGATCTACTCCTCCTATTTAAGGCCAAAGGACTCAGCAGAGGAGCCAGTGGACTCGACCGATTGACTTGTGTAAGGCTAAGGTGACGTGGCAGGCTGGCGATTCCCCAAGTATTACTGAGACTCTGTTCAAGGAGGTCAAACATACGTAAGTCACATTCAGCAAACGCATCCTTTTGCAGGTAGCTTTCTTCAAACACTTCATAAGGCGACGTGATGTATTCCTCCTCCATTACCATATCCATCTGCTGGTCATATTCCCCCTCGTTATCCATGTCCACGACATCAAATGTGACAATGGCTGGGAGGGCTTGCATGTTTTGGGCAAAGGGAGAGTTTGACTCAGAGCCTCCCATGCTTTCAGTTGAATTACTATAAACATGTGATTGTTTTGTGAAGTCCACTAGGGCTTGGGAGAAGCAAACTGTCTGGTCATCTTCCAAGTCATTCTTTGTTTTAGATAGATCATGATTTCCTCTTAACCGTGGGGACTGTGGCTTGTTTTGCTCAGAGTCAATTTCTTGTGATTGACATGTTGAGGTAAAGGTGCCAAAAACAGCATCTGACAATTTAGGGTTGCCAAGCATTTTCTCCCTATTCCCAGTTAGCCTGTCCTCTTCAATTAGACCCGTTTCAGGAGCGAACAGAGCATTTACATCTTCACCACCACACTGAGCTGACATGTCTAAAAACTCAAGTGGATCAGAGACGGGCAGCTTAGCTTTTTCAAAAGGTGGACTGATAAGACTGTCATCAGGCTCAAAAAGCTCATACAATGCATCGCCACTATAACTGTCCCTTGGTAGTCTATCGGTCCTGATCCTGTCAACTTTGTCACGTCCGTCTTCATCTTGTCCTGGGGTGGTAGAGTCATAGTAACCCTCATCGCTGTTAGGAACTGACACTTGATTTTCGCTCTGTGGGGTCATGACATCCGAAGATGTAAGGGTGGTCTCTGTAACTCCAAGAGCACCATTACTGTTGCTGCTGATGTCCATGGTATAGGAGCTAGATGGCTCTTCAGGTGTCATCCTAGGACTTTCACTGTGCTCTAGAAAGTCTTCTTCGTGGGTGTGGGTATAGCAAGCGTCCTCTGCAACCTCATTTTCCCAGAGGTCGTGGAGATAATCCCTGTCCACCTTAACAGGGGTGGCCATTTCTTCTCCTCCACCCTGGTACGTAACATAACAGGAACTCCGTTTGCCTGCATTTCGACTCCTTTCCGCTGAGACTGTGCCCTGAGAATCTGCAATACTGTCATCGTCTTGATCAGCTATTATGTCACCACAGCCAGTGAGCGAGTCAAAACTCTTTAGAGAGGCCACATCACCAAACAGCAAGCTCATCTGAGATGAGCCAGTAGGCAGCTGGACGTTCACAGTAGACTCTAGGTTAGTCTTCGGGAAAGAATCTGGTTCTGTGTTTATATGGAGTGTCTCTACAATATCCTCACCTTTCTTCAGTTCCCCTATCAGAGAATCAAGACTCCCTTGTTTCACCAGGTCTTTCTCAGACACTATGACATCAACACATTCAGGAGCAATTGTCAAACAATCGTCAACGTTTGCCAAAACAGGTACATTGGATTCAGACAAACTGCCCAGGCACTCCATGTCATTTTGGTCAATGATATTCTGGGCAATAGGCACCTCTTTGTTGCAGACATGAGAATTCGCAACCATTTCATTTTTTTCAAAATCACAATTTCTATTCTTTCTACGATGCCTGATGCTGTTAAAAAGTTCTCGCAAACCCTTTTTCTGCCGGGAAGAGAGAATGACTTCTGATCACCAGTAGGGTGACCAAATTCCCTACAAGCCTTTCCAGCAGTATCTTTCTGGCTGTGGTACTCAAAATATCCTGCTGGGACATATCCAATTCCCAGACTGTCCTCCCAGTCTGCCTTGCTAAGTCCATCATGAGTTTTACTCTTGCTGACTCCCTTCTTAGAGGACCACTTGTTTAGATTTTTGTTCCTTCCCCCAAAGAAGTTTGGTAAAACACAGATGCTTTTGTGTCCTCCAAAGAATCTTAAGGCAGTCCTCCTCAGTTTCCCTGATGGCTGATGCTCAAGGGGTACAGCATCAGAAATGTCAGATGGAGGCTTCACCTCAGTCTGTAAATCCTGGTCACCCATGGCCGTCTGCTCACAGCCAGCAGACAAATGCTTTGTATCACTTGCTGGCTCATTTCCGTCACAGTGCTCCATGGCAACAATCTACAGGAAGGTGAAGTGAACAGATATGAGCATGATGGTATCACCATCAGGTGCAAAGACTGCTGGCAATCAATCTTCCAAAACCATTTGCTTCCATTTTTCTGAAATGTAGGACAAAGGATTAGGCATAGAATGATTAGATTCTGTGCTATACAGTGATGGGCCTACATTATTCAATTTGGGCTTATTTATGGTGGTTTTCTTTACATTAGATGAAATAACACACGTATATGTAATTATCTATCTACCTGGCAAAGCGTTCAGAACAAGTGTTATGCTATCTGCATAGAAAGTGTAAAGCTGACCATTGATATACGTGCAACAGGAACAGCGAAATAAACAGACAGCAGGACATATCCTAAATTGTTTTCGCTTGAGATAGCTTTCAATGAATCACCTGTTTTTGAAGCAACATCATTATGTAGACTAATTGTTTATGCAATACACTACACGAGAAAACAGAGATGCGTGACGTTTACCAAGAAGTCGTCAGGTTGGGGCCACAAAGTAATGTGTCGCTAGCAGTGGCAGCTAACTAACGTTACCTTGTGCCTGGACCGCAAATCTAAAAGGATGTAGCACTATCGGCTGCCTAGGCTAGCTACCAGCAAGTTATCGACCTAGCTAGCAATATTTAGAAAACGGAGTTGGTTGTGTTAACCTAGTTTGCTAGCTAGCTAGCTTCTTCAATTAAATAACATTTTACACCCTTAGCTCGCTAGCAACAATGGCAATGCATGGCTGGAAAATACACTTTGACTAGCCTAGGAGACAAGCATTGTCTACAAGCATTACATTGAAGGGAAAAATTGCTATATTTCCAATAAGGGTTTATGGGGTGGGGGGATATATACATGAACTGACCTTGTTGGGCTTCTACACGCCAGAATAACAAAGAATACATCCGAATCACGTTATTCAGTCGTGCAACACAAACAGTCTTGAGCCTCTTGTTAATGTACGCATTGAATTATGGTAGTTGTAGTGAGAGCGGGTGTGTCCTGGGGTCCAAAGAGGTTCTAGAGTATATATTGAGCGGCTTTGCCTCTTCCTTTCTGATTGATCTTTTACCGGTAGTTCTAGATTGCCAAAGACCATTTATACCCCCCAAATTCATTCAAAGAGGATGCTCAATCTAGAATAATTTTGTCAACAAAACATTTAGTAAATAGTTTCCTGACTGACAATGTCTTTCCTTTGACATTGTCAGACTACATGGCTAATATAGCTCAATTGAATTGTTAGTACTGGAATATGTCATGCTCTATATAGCTTCAGTTACACCCTCAGTCAATAATATATACATATACATACATACATACACCCACACCGAGTCCACAAAACATTAGGAACACGTGCTTTTTCCATTACAGACTGACCAGGTGAACACTATGATCCCTTCTTCTTCTGTGGGTTTTATGGCAGACTACAAACCAAAAACATGTATTGCTGCCACCAACTGGACGGTTGAAATCAAAACAAGGTAAAAAAGAAAACCGATACGTGATATGGAAACTAACTTAATCCAACCAAATAAAATGTACATTGACAAAACAAAACTCCCATTTCATCCTTATTTCAATTCCCCATATCTCCCTTCTCAGGTTCTAGAGTACGGCTTGTGACAATATTCCATGAAATCTTTCAGCCCCAGGAACCGCTCTAGCTCTTCCACAATGATTTCTATCTTCCTGGACCTTCTCTCCACCTTGGCAGGACCATTTATCACCATAGCCATAAAGACCACAAAGTTCACCTTCTTAACCTTTAAAAAGTCAGCATCCTTCTGGTGAAAGTCAACCCCTGCAGCCGGCAGTGAAGGCTTATACACCACCATGGACTCTTCAAGTGCACCATTCACACCCTCAAAACCTTTTAACAGCAGCTGCATATGATATGCTCTGGACAGCCCTGACTTTGGCCACTTCATTCTCTTTCACCCTTGTGGGGCACTTGAAAGATGTGGCTTCATGGTTCCCACCACAATTGCAAAGTCACATTTTCATCACTTTTATAACACATATGATCTTTTCCACAACTTGGACATCTCGGCTTCTCCCTTCTGCAAACACTTGACACATGACCAAAAGCATTAAAATGATCACACTGCATTGGTCTTGGGATAAATGCTTGAACTCTGTAGTTAATATACCCTAACTGCACTTGAGTAGGGAGACTCCATATCAAAAAAACAAAAGAACAGATAGGTTTAACTTTTTCTTTATTCACCACACAATTCATCCGACGTACATCAATCACACCAGGAATATTTCTGTTCAAAATATACTTCCCACAAGACACCGGACATAATCCCCTTGAGGGGTGCCGTTCCTAAGAGACACACACAACACTTCAAACTTATCAAATTGGGTGAGACGGCAACACACGTTTCTTCTGATCCTCAGAAACACAAACAAATCAAAACCAGTCTCTTGATCCTCACAGCCTTAACTCTACCCACTCTCTCCACCAGTTTGGATATCTTAAATGGATTCAAGCTTGGCAATTCGATCAGCTGCTCCTCATTTACAAACAGTACTACTACAATATATGAAGTGACATTCTCACTATACTCTACTTTGCTCCGTTTTCCTTTCTTTTGGACAATATTCCAATTCTCCTTGATTCTAGGCCATTAGATTCAGAATCCACTTCATCATCCGCATCCACCATCTTTACAGCTATGATCCCTTACCGATGGCACCTGTTAAATTCACTTCAAATCAGTGTAGATGAAGGGGAGGAGACTGGTTAAAGGATTTTTAGCCCGAGACAATTGAGACATGGATTGTTCCTAAGGGCTGCAGGTAGCCTAGTGGTTAAGCACATTGGGACAGTAACCGAAAAGTCGCTGTTTTGAAACCCCGAGCTAACTAGATGAAAAATCTGTCGATGTACCCTTGAGCAAGGCACTTATCCCTAATTGCTCCTGTAAGTCGCACTGGAGAAAAGCGTCTGCCAAATGTATACAATTGTGTATGTCTGCCATTCAGAGTGTGAAGGGTCAAGACAAAAGGCGTAAGTGCCTTTGAACAGAGTATGGTAGTAGATGCCAGGAGCACTGGTTTGAGTGTGAAGAACTGCAGCGCTGCTAGGGTTGTCAAACAACAGTTTCCCGTGTATATCAAGAATGGTCCACCACCCAAAGGACACCGTCAACTTGACACAACTGTGGGAAGCATTGGAGTCAACATGGGCCAGCATCCCTGTGGAAGCTTGACACCTTGTATAGTCCATGCCCTGACAAATTGAGGCTGTTTTGAGGAAAAAAAGGGGGTGCAACTCAATATTAGGAAGGTGTTCCTAACAGTTTGTACACAGATATTTATATGTAAAGCACCTTGCACATAATTATATAATACTTTATCATACATAGTGTACACACAATGTTTAAAAATAAAATACATATTTTCTGATGCAAAATTAGTTTAAGACATTTTAATGGTTGTCATTTCTACTGTACATTCTATTTTACGCTGACATTGCACTATTACAAAAAAATTCCCACATATATTATGGAAGAGGGATAAAACAAGAAAATGAAAACATGATTGCATAATTGATTGAAAACATTGAGAATAAACATTACACAACTATTCTCAAATGCAGGACAACAAATGTGTACCATTTCAACATCACTATGAAATGTTTTGAAAAAAGTAAGCATTATGTAGCAAAAGCATAGGGACAATATATGCTTTCTCAGAGATGCATAGCAATTGTTGGGACTGATTTGTATTGCAAGAAGTTTATCATGCTTGATGGCATTTCCAAATGGTCAATGGACTGGATTCTGTTGATCGTCCTGAGGTATCCTCGGATGGCAAGTCGGCACTGTGATACAAGGGACTTGGGAAAACCTAGCAAAAATAACAATTGAATTTGAGTTAAGAGTTTTTTAAATATTTTTTTTACTGGTTATTACACATACACAGATTCAATAGCCTATTCAAATAGTAAAATGCTGCTCTGTCAGCAAAGCAGTTCAGTACTGTATTGACAAGTAGCAATTCCATTTTATTTAAAAAATAAAAATAAATAAAAAACAGATGCTTGTTTAATGTCAATAAAAACATTACCAGAAATCAATAGGAGAATACCAAAGTCATCAACAGCATAACTCCTGCATTACCTCTTTCTTGCAGCAGCAGCTCCACCGCCTCATTCTGCTTTGTGGACTTTTCTATGATGAGAGTGGGGAGGTAGACATTTGCACCAAAGTCAATCAAAAGTTGGATGTACTCCACCCCACAGCCATGTCTGAGGCACATTTCAAGCACGGTCTTAGGCTGCTTGATTTTACTCAGTAGTTTTGCATCTGTGCAGTTGTAATTTGGATCAGCCCCATAGAGAAGCAATACTTTAAAGCAGTCTAAGTGTCCATACACAGCAGACAGATAGAGGGGACCACTAGAAACACTGGCACTTGAAGTAAACAGCAAGACTTTAGATCTGGAGTTGACCTCAGCACCATGTTTAAGAAGTTGCTTCAAAATCTCAACATCCCCTTCCCTGGCTGCAGTCAGGACCGGAGAGCAGTTGTTATACAAGCTGCCATTGGGGTTAGCACCTGCCCTGAGGAGGGCTAAAACACAGTTGAAGTATTTCCCACAGACAGCTGTGAAAAGTGGGGTCTGAGCCTTCACGTCTAGACAGTCCACCTCTGCTCCATGGGCCAGCAGAACCTGCAGACACCTGAGATGACCTTTAGATGCAGCCATTCGTAAAGGTGTTCTTGGGATACCCCAGCCGCTCCTACAGTTGATGAACTTTCTGTACTTTTCTTGAGAGAGCAGTTCATCAAGGAGTCTGTCATCATTGTTGGACACTGCCTGATGGAGCAGTTGACCTTCACCGTTGTCTTTTTCTTCTAGAACTTCTTTAAACTGGATCATAGAAATCTGTTTCAAAATAAGAAAGAAAAACACCATCATAAAAGCAATAATATCCATAATACACACACTGTTGATTATACAAAATGATGAGCATCAACTAGTTATACTGGTACCATTTTCTTGGTGTTGTTAAAAGGCTGTTGATAGTTAGCTAACATTACCTAGCTAGCTATTTTTCTATGACGAAGGATACTGCAGACATTTGCACCAAAGGGAATCTAGCTAGTTAACGTTATGTACAATATATGTACAATATATGGAATCATTTGACAATAACTAAAGAATAGTATGTTTGCTAGCAAATAACTATAAACACGAACTGGTGAAGAAGCTAACGTTAGTTAGTTGACTTCCTGACTAACAATCCATATCCGATTATTTATGTGAGCACAGATCATTTTAAGCCAAACACGACCCCTTTTCCTAACCTGCTGCGTAAATTCTTCTAACCTACTACGAAAAAGTAACTTCCGGTCGTAGCCGTCTTCTACCTAGTCAGAACGGTGTTCACTAGTTACCACAGCCACAAAGTCAAAATGGTCTACATCGTTAAAATTCATGAAAAACAACAACAAAAAATATTTTATTTTATTAATTTAAGGTAAGGCATAAGATTAGGTTTAAAATCACATTTTAAGAAGAGACCAGTCAAAACCGTTCATCACCAAGCTTTGCTAGCTTACTAGCTAAATTGGCTAAGTTAGCTAGCTAACTAGTACATGCCTATGCTAATCGATGCGGCTGTGTTATCTAGCTAGCTAGGGACAAGTCAACAACACAGATAAACTCATATTGTCTTTGTCAATACTTGCAAGACGAGACAATTTTCAAACAGTAACATGACTATCTAACGGGCAAACATTTGTTACCTTGACAGATGAACAACAGTCGATGTAGTTCTGGGCCGTGTCGCGGAGCCAGCAGTGAGCGCGCGCATTCAAATCAAAGCAAATTTTATTGGACGCGTCGCGTACACATATTTAGTAAATTTTTATTTCGGGTGGACCTAAATGTTTATGTTCCAAGCTCCAACAGTGCAGTAATACCTGACAATACATGCAAATCTAAAAAGAATAATGGAATTAAGAAATATAAGAACGAACAATGTCAGAGTCCGGAATATATATATATTTATCTATATGATGGTGTGTATAGACATTATGGGCAGTATATGTATAAAAAAAAGATGCGTACCGCCGTAGTTATAAAGGATAGGCCTTGACAAGAATACAGTATATACATATGAAATGGGTTAAACAGTATGTAAACATTATTAAAGTGACCAGTGTTCAATGACTATGTAATATACACAGGGCAACAGTTTCTAAATCAAATTTGATTTGTCACATACACATGGTTAGCAGATGTTAATGCGAGTGTAGCGAAATGCTTGTGCTTCTAGTTCCGACAATGCAGTAATAACCAACGAAGCATCTAGCTAACAATTCCAAAACTACTACCTTATACACACAAGTGTAAAGGGATAAAGAATATGTACATAAAGATATATGAATGAGTGATGGTACAGAGCGGCATAGGCAAGATGCAGTAGATGGTATCGAGTACAGTATATACATATGAGATGAGTATGTAAACAAAGTGGCATAGTTTAAAGTGGCTAGTGATACATGTATTACATAAAGATGCAGTAGATGATATAGAGTGCATGATTGAGTACAGGGTGGTCAGCTAGCAACAGTGACTAAAGTTCAGGGCAGGGTCCTGGGCAGCAGAGCCGCAGGAAGTAGGGGTGCTGAGGGTGATGCAGCACCGCCTGGAAAATTAGGAATAAAAACATAAAATAATAACCCCCCCCCCCTTCAAAAAACTAGTGCACTGGGCATTTGTTAGTCTTCTATTAGCAGACCGATACAGCAAAAATGTATTCTAACCCCCCTAATAAATATACATAAATACATTATTTTAAGTCAGAAAATTGAACAAACCTGAAAAGAGTTGCACATAGTCCATTTGGCCTCGCTACTCTTCTCATCTTTGTCCACTACAATATTAAAACCTGTCCGGAGGACATTCTCCTCGTCGGTTTCTTTTCACTATACTCGTTCATAAGCTATATGTTTTGTTGAGTTGCAATTGTGTGACACATAACAACCTCACACAGTTCTCATGAGTCCTCCTACATTAAATGAACAAAAGGACTGGTCCAGTCGGTAAATCAGTTTTAATTGAACATACCCGAGACCCGTGGCAATTATATCAGACCCTTATCCAAGACAAAATTCAGAATTTAGGACCTGGACCTGCTCGGATACCAGGTCAGATCTCAGAAATTTGGGTCTGGTGGACCCGTGAAGACCTCTACCACCATCTAACCCTACACATATCAACACTATACCAAACAAAAACTATCCCTACCATGTCCTAGTCCAGGCCAACAGCCTGGGAGGATGGAACCAATTCTCTTAACGCCCCTGTAGATCATCTGCACTAAAATCTTCTACACCCAAAAATGTATCTGCTGCTGCCACTACCGCATCTATTTTCTGGGATTTATGTTCCATCAGTGCAGTATAATTAATAACCATAGGATTTCTTGTGTTTCTAGCTATCTTACCCATCCTCTCTGGATGTCTCTATTCAGGCATACTCACTCAGTTGAATCACACACCCTTGGGCTATCCTCTTGGAAATGTTAAGAACGTTGAAGCTCATCTACTGCGCTTCTATACAATTTAAAAACTCTAAAAAGCTACTTGGAGAAGAGCACATTGGTTGCTATGGCTTTATTCACCTCAGTTGATTTATACAGAATAAAAATATTAAAATGCAACAATTTCAAAGATTTTACTGAGTTACAGTTCACATAAGGAAATCAGTCAATCTAAATAAATTCATTAGGCCCTAATCTATGGATTTCACATGACTGGGAATACAGATATGCGTCTGTTGGTCATAGATACCTTAACAAAACAAAAAAAGTAGTGGAGTGGATCAGAAAACCAGTCAGTATCTGGTGTGACCACCATTTGCCTCATGCAGTGAAACACATTTATTTCGTATGGATTTGATCAGGCTGTTGATTGTGGCCTTTTCAATGGCTGTGCAAAGTTGCTGTACATTGGTGTGTCGGTCCAGAGCACCCCAAACATGCTCAATGGGTGACAATTCTGGTGAGTATGCAGGCCATGGAAGAACTGGGAAATGCTCAGATTCCGGAAATTGTGTACAGATCCTTGCGACATCAGGCAGTGCATTATAATGGAACTCTATTCCACATCAGGTAATTGAAGCAGTAGAATCAGATTTCAATGTTTTTTAAATATTTTTTAAAAATACACCTTTATGGAACAGCGGTGACTGAAGAGACACACACACACATGGATTTTGTATTGTAGATATGTGGTAGTAGAGTAGTGGCCTGGGGGAACACTTAATGTGTTGTGAAAAGTGTTATGAAATGTAATGTAATGTCATATTTTTTATTGTATATAACTGCCTTAATGTTGCTGGACCCCAGGAAGAATAGCTGCTGCCATGGGGATCCTTAATAAATACAAATGTTTTGTACACTCAGTTTATTTTTCTCTGCAAGAAAACATTCTAGTATAGGCCTATATGTAACAGTATAGCTATTGTCCATCCCCTCGCCCCGACACAGGCTCGAACCAGGGACCCTCTGCACACATAGACAACTGACACCCACAAAGCATCGTTACCCATCACTCCACAAAAGCCGCGGAGCAAGGGGAACAACTACTTCAAGGTCCCAGAGCAAGTGATGTCACCGATTGAAACGCTATTAGCGCGCACCACCGCTAACTAGCTAGCCATTTCATATCGGTTACATAAACAATGTGTGAGCCATGTTTACATGTTGATTTCACACACATATTGCACTTTATTTTAGTGTTGTTGATGAGTAACTGTGTTTTCATTTAAGAAAATACTGTGTTGGTATTTCTGATTGTGCTCTTATCAGGCATTATGACTCATGATCATATATGGAATCAGGAATACCAACACTTCGTATTTTCTTAAATACACAAAAATTAACTACCATAAATGTTGGCATTTCATTTTCCACTGTTCCGAAACATGATCCCAAAACCGCAAAACGTACCGAACCATAGGTAGGGTGAACCGTTACACCCCTAGAAGTAGTAAGCCATTTTCAGGGACCACTTTTGGCTTGTGAGATTTACTTTCAGAACTACTGGCTAAATGTGTAAAAAAAAGTACAGGAGAATTCCTTTAAAGGGATGGAGGGACGAAAGAAACACAGAGATCACCCATTGCTGCACTGCTATCACACATTTTCCAACTCTAGGGACATAAGACTTTTAAGAAAATCACAGAGAAGTTGTCACCCCAGGTGAGCCCGACCAACACCGCTGGCTCATGGACTATTTACTTCTACTCCTGTCTAGTATATAAGATGGCTACTGTACTAATTTTCACCACACTTTGTTTTCAATAGGCCTATTTGTAAATGGTGTAAACTGAGGGGATATGGGATACTTAAACTGGCTACACATTATCAACATGGCAAAAGCTCCATAGCATATTGATTATCCCTGGACAATATTGCATACTCGGCAGGAAACGTACAATTCCATTTAAAACTGGTATCTCAACTACAAACCATTTTAGTTGTAGGAATCAAACATTTACAGTGGCTTGCGAAAGTATTCACCCCCCTTGGCATTTATCCTATTTTGTTGCCTTACAACCTGGAATTAAAATGGATTTTAGGGGGTTTGTATCATTTGATTTACACAACATGCCTACCACTTTGAAGATTCAAAATATTTTTAATTGTGAAACAAACAAGACAAAAAAAGACAGAAAACTTGAGCATGCATAACTACTCACCCTCCCAAAGTCAATACTTTGTAGAGCCACCTTTTGCAGCTGCAAGTCCCTTGGGGTATGTCTCTATAAGCTTGGTACATCTAGCCACTGGGATTTTTGCCTGTTCAAGGCAAAACTGCTCCAGCTCCTTCAAGTTGGATGGGTTCCGCTGGTGTACAGCAATCTTTAAGTCATACCACAGATTCTCAATTGGATTGAGGTCTGGGCTTTGACTAGGCCTTTCCAAGACATTTCAAACCACTCGAGTGTTGCTTTAGCAGTATGCTTAGGGTCATTGTCCTGCTGGAAGGAGAACCTCCATCCCAGTCGCAAATCTCTGGAAGACAAACAAGTTTCCCCTCAAGAATTTCCCTGTATTTAGCACCATCCATCATTCCCTCAATTCTGACTATTTTCCCAGTCCCTGCCAATGAAAAACATCCCCACAGCATGCTGCCACCACCATGCTTCACTGTGGAGATGGTATTCTTGGGGTAATGAAAGGTGGTTCCTGATGGCCAAAAAGCTCAATTAAAGTCTCATCTGATCAGAGTGCTTTCTTCCATATGTGTGGGAAGTCTCTCACGTGCCTTTTGGAGAACACCAAACGTGTTTGCTTATTTTTTTCTTTAAGCAATGGCTTTTTTTCTGGCCACTCTTCCGTGAAGCCCAACTCTGTGGAGTGTACGGCTTAAAGTGGTCCTATGAACAGATAACCCTGAAAGAGCTGCAAAGCTCCACAGCGAAGATTGGGGTATGTTTGGTCTCTTTGTTGCCTCTCTGATTAATGCCCTCCTTGCCTGGTCCGTGAATTTTGGCGGGCTGCCCTTTGTGCTGCAGGTTTGTTGTGGTGCCATATTCTTCCCATTTTTTAATAATGGATTTAATGGTGCTCCGTGGGATGTTCAACATTTCGGGTCATTTTCTTTTATAAGCCAACCCTGATCTGTACTTCTCCACAACTTTGTCCCTGACCTGTTTGGCGAGCTCCTTGGTCTTCATGGTGCCGCTTGCTTGGTGGTGCCCCTTGCTTAGAGGTGTTGCAGACTCTGGGGCCTTTCAGAACAGGTGTGTATATATATATATATATATATATATATATATACACACCGAGATCACATGACAGACCATGTGACACTTAATTGCACACAGGTGCACTTTAACAAATGATGTGACTTCTGACAGTAATTGGTTGCACCAAATCTTATTAAGGGGCTTCATAGCAAAGGGGGTGAGTACATATGCACACACCACTTTTTCATTTTTTTGAAACAAGTTCTTTTTTTTTCATTTCATCAATTTGGACTAATTTGTGTAAGACCATTACATTAAATCCAAATAAAAATAACAGGTTGTAAATGCAACAAAATAGGAAAAACACCAAGGGGGATGAATACTTTTGCAAGTCACTATATTCCGATCATTTAGATGCACTATTGTAAAGTGGCTGCTCCACTGGATGTCTTAAGGTGAACGCACCAATTTGTAAGTCGCTCTGGATAAGAGCGTCTGCTAAATGACTTAAATGTAAATGTAAATTTCCAAAAGGGTCAACGGAAAAGACAAAATGCCCATCATTAAGCAAAGGGATTCAATTAGGAGTCCAACACATGATCCTCTAGCTCAAAACAAATACCATCACACACACACATTTTGGGTATACATTTAAGAATATTCAGAAACTTATATTGTACAAAAATTGTTCCCATCAGCGTGGTGTTCATTGCTCAACTTTTGATTGAAAATTGATTGCTCTTCCTGCACAGTGACATTGCAGTATATTAAATTCCCTTTACATTTAACATCCTACACATTTCCATTACATCAAATTAACTGCTTGCAAATTTCATTTATACACTAGAATGAACTTCTCACATTCAAAGCCCCCTGAAATAATGGAAATGACCCTCTGGCTGGTGTATTTTTTTCTCGCTGCATCTCACAGGTTGCACTTGATTATGGAGAATGTAAACATAATGTAATTTGCTCCATGCTACAATGACACACAGTCCATTCAGATAAACTATATTGCCTTAAAAATGTGGTTTGGCAACTCAAACAAATAAAAGTGCAATCATTTTGTTGGAAATAAATTTGTTACAGTTGATCACAAACTATGCATTATCACAACCTTGAAATCACAGATGAGAAAGAACACTTTATATAACTGGCCTCAATATTCTAGAAAAACCTGCAAAGAAATATAAAGAACACATTTGATCATTGCTTTTAAATTCACACATGCCTCATCTCTGGTACAGCCTCTTTTGTACTCTGACATGTTTGAAAAATATCCATGCATTGCAATTTGTTCAGGCTGTGCTATTCTTTCTACATAAACAGTTTTGCATTTATTTGGTCCTTTTCTACAAAATGGCATTTCAAGAAAGTGACAAGAAAAGGCAGATATCAATTCATTAAAATGTTGTTGTAAATAACAAAGACACATGTGGAGCATATTCAGCATGTTTGCAGTACAATAAAAGGGCATTATAAAATACATAAAAACAACTATTTTCAGTGAATCTCTCTCATTTAAACTGCAATATGTAACTTTTTGGGCGACCCAACCAAAGTCACATAGAAAAGTGAGTTACAGATCTGTCATTCTCATTAAAAGCAAGTATAAGAAGTGGTATATCTGTTCTATGTGCACTACTTCTATGTTCCCCGTTCTTAAGTTTTGTTTGAGTCTTTCACTTTAGTTTTGGTACACTAGATTCAAACAGCTGAAAATACAATATAATTGGTTATGGAAAACATATTTTTCTAGCGGGATAGATGGTGAAATGATTCTCTACACAATGACTGCTCGTTTTGTGAAACTGATATAAGGTACAACTATTTGAATTTTAGCATATTGCACCTTTAACAATCATTACATCGCAAAATTAAACCAAACTTAGGTCTATACTTTTACAGCATATTCCCTTTGTTGGGGAGTATTTCAGTATCCTTGATTCATACAGAGCCTCAACATTTATTATGCCATAGAGTGGGTTTCTATGGGATACTAAATACAGTTGATGTCGGAAGTTTACATTCACTTAGGTTGGAGTCATTAAAACTAGTTTTTAACCACTCCACAAATTTCTTGCTAACAAACTATTGTTTTGGCAAGTCAGTTAGGACATCTACTTTGTGCATGACACAAGTAATTTTTCCAACAATTGTTTACAGACTGATAATTTCACTTATAATTCACTGTATCACAATTCCAGTGGGTCAGAAGTTTACATGCACTAAGTTGACTGTGCCTTTAAACAGCTTGGAAACTTCAAACAAATTATGTAATGGCTTTAGAAGCTTCTGATAGGCTAATTGATCTAATTCGAGTCAATTGGAGGTGTACCTGTGGATGTATTTCAAGGCCTACCTTCAAACTCAGTGCCCCATTGCTTGACATCATGGGAGAATCAAAAGAAATCAACCAAGACCTCAGAAAAAGGAAGGAAGAAGACGTATTCTGTCTCCTAGAGATGAACGTACTTTGGTGCGAAAAGTGCAAATCAATCCCAGAACAACAGCAAAGGACCTTGTGAAGATGCTGGAGGAAACAGGTACAAAAGTATCTATATCCATAGTAAAACAAGTCCTATATCGGCATAACCTGAAGGGGCGCTCAGAAAGGAAGAAGACATTGCTCCAAAACCGCCATAAAAAAGCCAAACTACGGATTGCAACTGCACATGGGAACAAAGATCGTACTTTTTGGAGAAATGTCCTCTGGTCCGATGAAACAAAAATAGAACTGTTTGACCATAATGATCATCGTTATGTTTGGAGGAAAAAGGGGTAGGTTTGCAAGCCGAAGAACACCATCCCAACCGTGAAGCACGGGAGTGGCAGCATCATGTTGTGGGGGTGCTTTGCTGCAGGAGGGACTGGTGCACTTCACAAAATAGATGGCTTCATGAGGCAGGAAAATTGAGATATATTGAAGCAACATCTCAAGACATCAGTCAGGAAGTTAAAGCTTGGTCGCAAATGGGTCTTCCAAATGGACATTGACCCCTAACATAGTTTCAAAGTTGTGGCAAAATGGCTTAAGGACATAGTCAAGGTATTGGAGTGGCCATCACAAAGCCCTGACCTCAATCATATTGAACATTTGTGGGCAGAACTGAAAAAGCGTGTGCAAGCAAGGAGGACACCTAGTCATTCAAAGGTTTTTCTTTATTTTACTATTTTCTACATTGTAGAACAATGGTGAAGACATCAAAACTATTAAATAACACATCATGTAGGAATCATGTAGTAACCTAAAAGTGTTAAACAAATCAAAATATATTTTATATTTGAGATCCCTTTGCCTTGATGAAAGCTTTGCACACTCTTGGCATTCTCTCAACCAGCTTCACCTGGAATGCTTTTCCAACAGTCTTGAAGGAGTTCCCACATATGCTGAGTATTGTTGGCTGCTATTCCTTTACTCTGCAGTCCAACTCATCACAAAACATCTCAATTTGGTTAAGGTCAGGTGATTGTGGAGGCCAGGTCATCTGATTCAGCACTCAATCACTCTGCTTCTTTGTCAAATAGCCCTTACACAACCTGGAGGTGTGTTGGGTAATTGTCCTGTTGAAAAACAAATGATAGTGGGACTAAGGGCAAACAAGATGGGATGGTGTATCGCTGCAGAATGCTGTGATGTGCCTTGAATTCGAAAATAATTCAGTGTCACCAGCAAAGCACCCCCACTTCTCCTCCTCCATGCTTCACGGTGGGAACCACACATGCGGAGATCATCCGTTCACCTACTCTGCTTCTCACAAAGACACGGCGGTTGGAACCAAAAATCTCAAATTTGGACTCATCAGACCAAAGGACAGATTTCCACCGGTCTAATATCCATTGCTCGTGTTTCTTGGCCCAAGCAAGTCTCTTCTTATTATTGGTGTCCTTTAGTAGTGGTTTCTTTGCAACAATTTGACCATGAAGGCTTGATTCAAGCAGTCTCCTCTGAACAGTTGATGTTGAGATGTGTCTGTTAAGTGAACTCTGTGAAGCATTTATTTGGGCTGCAATCTGAGGTGCAGTTAAATCTAATGAAGGTAACTCTGGGTCTTCCTTTCCTGTGGCGGTCCTACTCATGAGAGCCAGTTACATCATAGCACTTGGTTTTTGCAACTGCACTTGGAAGAAACTGCATTGACTGACCTTCATGCCTTAAAATGATGGACTAATTTCTCTGTTTGTTTGAGCTGTTCTTGGCATAATATGGACTTGGTATTTTACCAAATAGGGCTATCTTCTGTATACCAACCCTACCTTCTCAGAACACAACTGATCGGCTCAAACGCATTAAGGAAAGAAATTCCACAAATGAACTTTTAACAAGGCACACCTGTTAATTGAAATGCATTCCAAGTGACTACTTCATGAAGCTGGTTGAGAGAATGCCAAGACCATGCAAAGCTGTCAAGGCAAAGGGTAGCTACTTTGAAGAATCTCAAATATTTATTTGACCTTTATTTAACTAGACAAGTCAGTTAAGAACAAATTCTTATTTTCAATGACGTCCCAGGAACAGAGGATTAACTGCCTTGTTCAGGGGCAGAACGACAGATTTGTACTTTGTCAGCTCGGGGATTTGATTTTGCAACCTTTCGGTTACTAGTCCAATGCTCTAACCACTAGGCTACCTGCCCACCCATATAAAAATATACTTTGATTTATTTAAGACTATTGGTTACTACCTGATTCCATATGTGTTATTAGTTTGTCTTCAGTATTATTCTACAAAGTAGAAAAAAAATAAGAAAAACCCTTGAATGAGTAGGTGTGTCCAAACTTTTGACTGGTACTTATATATATATATATATATATATGGCATTCCAAAAGTATTCAGACCCCTTGACTTTCTCCACATTTTGTTACATTACAGTCTTATTCTAAAATAGATTTTTTTAATATTATTTTTTTATTCCCCCTAATCTACACTAAATATGACAAAGCGAAAAAAAAACAGGATTCTAGACATTTTTGCAAATGAATAAAAAATAAATATGAATACCTTATTTACATAAGTATTCAGCTATGAGACTCGAAATTGAGCTCGAGTGCATCCTGTTTTCATTGATCATCCTTGAGATGTTTCTACAACTTGGAGACCACCTGTGGTAAATTCAATTGACTGAAAATTATTTGCAAAGGAACAAACCTGTCAATATAAAAAGGTCCCATAGTTGACGGGGCATTTCAGAGCAAAGACCAAGCCATGAGGTTGAAAGATTAGTCCGCAGACCTCCGAGACAGAATTGTGTCGAGGCACAGATCTGGGGGAAGGTACAAAATAAAAATCTGCTGCATTGAAGGGCCTCCATCATTCTTAAACGGAAGAAGTTTGGAACAACCAAGAATCTTCCTAGAGCTCACCGCCCGGCCAAACCAATCAGGCCTTTACAGTAGAGTGGCCAGACGGAAGCCACTCCTCAGTAAAAGGCACATGACAGGTCGCTTGGAGTTTGCCAAAAGGCACCTAAAGGAATCTCAGAACATGAGAAACAAGATACTCTGGTCTGATGAAACCAAGCATAGAGCCAAGACAATGCAGGAGTGGCTTTGGGACAAGTCTCTGAATGTCCTTGAATGGCCCTGCTAGAGCCCGGACATGAACCTGATTGAACATCTCTATCATCTGCAGAGAATAATGGGAGAAACTCCCCAAATACAGGTGTACCAAGCGTGTAGCTCGAGGCTGTTGAAGCACCTTTGGCAGCGATTTCAAAGTACTGAGTAAACATAACATAGTAATACATATGTAAAAATTGTTAATAAGGCTGTAACGTAACAAACTGTGGAATAAGTCAAGCGGTCTGAATACTTTACAAAGACACTGTATTTATCCTCCAAAAAAGGTTGTAAAATAAATTGTTAAATAAATGTTCAACTTCTATGGCTGCTAAAGAATTGGATCAGAATTTGTTTCATCAATAAGGCTGTAATTTGCTCAGTCAACTAACAGATTGGATAATCAGGCCACAAGCTTAACTGCTTCAGTGGTTATTTCAGAGGAACTTTGTCCCTCCTCTGACATCTTTGATCTCCATGGAAACAACTGTGCCCTTTATGGCAGTAACTCAATTTTCTATAGCTACTGGTTCCATCTTCTCGCTCCCTGCAGTAGGTACCAACTCTATTTCAGCCTCCTCCACTGCAGCGCCATTCATGAGTGGTTTAGCATTTTCGGCTGTGTGGCTAACCGATACAGGAGACAAAGAGGTTTGTTCAGGTGGCGTGCCTGTTGGACTGCCCTGATCTGCCAGAACACCATCCATGACTGCCAACTGCTACAGAGGAATGAAAATATTGGAGAAATTTATTCAAGCCACCCAAGAAAGCTTTTACATGTGCCATTAGAAAAAAAAATCTATATCCACTTACTATCTGGAGATCTGTCATTTTCTTCTCACCCTCTGCCCTTTTCTGTGTTATGGTTAACAGGTGATCCAGAATGGACTGCTTTGGCTGCATGCCCTTGTCAAAATGGTTATACATGCCACACCAAAACCTGTCAAATAAATAATGCAATTGGTATTCTATCAAATTAAACACAAATTCAAATGTTTGAAAAAAATACTCTGTACAGATATTGCTCATGTACATTGACAATATATTTATTTGCTCATAGTGGAAAACTCAGGAAACCAATGAGAACTTACTTGAAATTCAACGGCAATGTGCTTGGTCTCAGAACCTCCCTCCCTAATGAGCATTTGTGCAGAGGATTTCTGTACTGATGGCGGTTCTCCCAGAGAAATGGCCAAACTGAGAAGGTCCTCTCATAAAGTCTGAAGATGAAAGGATAAATTGTTCACGAACAGATTAAAACCTCCAAATCGGAAATGACTACTACAGAAAAGGAAATCAGATGTCTGCATAGGCACTGCAGTTTATTTCAGGGACTCCTCACCGCATCTCCTCTCGCTCTCTTTGGCAGTTGCCAATGAAATTTCCAAACTGGCAGGAGTAAACATGGTTGTGGATTTCCAAAAGGTACTTCTCGTTGTACTCAAAGCCACAGGGGTACTGCTCCATGAGATTCCAAAGACATTCAATGAACTGGGTGAATACAGGGGACACCTCCTTGGGATCCCCATCCACATGCCCACACCTGCAACTCAATATTATATCTGTTATCTTCTTATGTCCTATGTACACCATGAAAATCTTATGTTAAGACTTATCTGGGTTTTAGCTTGTTTTCGTCTCAAAGTTGTGTAATTTAGCAGACACCAACATGGTTAGATGATTAGCCTTGTTCCAAATATATTAGATGTTAATACCTTTGTGTGAATTTATGCCCCATAGATATCCATTCTTTTTCTATCAAAACCTAAAATAAGAAATAAACAGAATGGGAGTTTAAATAAATAGTGTTAAAATCATTATATTTTGTAGACAATAACTGTGTTGTCCAGCACACAAATACTCAGTGTCAAGATAATGTAAGCAAACCACTCTGTTCTCACCATGAGTCCCTTGATGGTACGATAGAAGGGGTCCAAGAGGATGCTTGCCAAAGAACACACCTGAGCGGTGCGATCCCAGCCATCTGAGCAGTGTACAAGCACACTAGCCTTATCCTCAGCCACAGCCTTAGCAGAGACAAAGGATAGCTCAGAACCACATCATACACGCTAGTTTAAAAAACTAGATGGATACAAAGCAAAAAAATAATTTGTTTTCATACATTTCTAAGGTTATAGGTACTAAATAAGAATGTGTTGCTGTGTTTATATTGAACTAAGAAGATCGCTACATGGCAGGATGTCTATTACCTTAGCCAGAAATACTCCAGCATCCATCACAGCCTTGATGTGACGCAGCCAACCAGAATTCTCCAGTCCCGTCAAGTAGTCACTCATTGTTGGAGACTTCATAGCACATACTGAAAACAGAAGATGACAACTAAGCACCTTATAAACTTGACTTTGTCGAGCATGAACTTTGCCTGGTCTTTAGTCCTTGCTGCAAAATGACTTTTCACTTTAGTAAATGATTAATAAGTATAACCCATTACATCCAATGATTATGGTTCCTCGTTTTAATGTGAGAGCAATGACAGTAACCTTCCAGAAGCTTCTGCAGACTGTTCCTCATGACATGGATATTCTCAATGCCCACAAACTGAAAGCAGATGTTTGAGTAGTTGTCCTCATTCTCGTATCCCTTCCCTGCTGCTCTATTGGCCATTGCATTCAACTGGGGGAAAAAAGCAGGATGGTTTGGATTAGGATGGGGCAATTGAAACATACAGGGGAAATTAGCAATACAATTATCTGAAAGCGTATTTATTACCTTAGGCCTGGTATCCACCACATACATGAAGGTGCTTTTGGGATTAGCCCGGCTGATTGCCTGTAGCATCTCCTCATCTTCTACACACCGAGCACTTAACCCGGACAGGGGCTGGCTACAGCGGCAAATGGCAGCCTGGTAGATGAGGGGGAAACCAAAACAGCTTCACCATGAAGTGCATTTGGAATGCCATTGTAATCGTTAACCCTCCTGCTGTGTTCCGGTTGAATTGGACCGATTTACAAGTTCTCTCTGAAAAATGTAGTTAATTTAATCTGATTGTCATAAGGTGCCATGACTTTGTCCACACAGGGCATTTGAACACACAAAATACATTTTGATAATTTTCATGACATTTTGTGTGTTTTATTTAACTTTTGTACACCTGTGGTATTCCCGATCAAAAATGACCAGTCTTTAGAAATGAATGGGTGAGACTACAATTAATGTATAAAATTGAGTTCAGGCACATGCCCATTCATCAGATGGACACACTTCCTCTCCCAGACCCCCACATGCATGTGTGTTTGAGCACACACATACAAACACCTCACTCCCCTTCTTGGCTTCCATGGCAACCCCCACGGGAACCTTTCTCCAATATAATCTTCCCCCAAACGAGAACCACACCTGTTGGCATTCTTACAAACAATTGCAACATTGTCACAATAATATATACAACTTTTCTCGCAGCTCTGGTACATAAAGCTTTTTTGAGACCTTGCTTACGATTCATTCTGTGGCAGCACAATGACCAAACGATATACTGTATGTGAGGCTCTTGACCATATATTTTATCATGACACTGGTGAAGAGAGTCCTCACCAGTGCACAACATGTTTCATCTGAGTATTTGTAGTCAAAATAATCCGTACATTATGCTTTTTTCCCTTTTTTTTTTTTTTTTTACTCAAAAACTAGTTGTATGAGCTCAGGTCAATGAGGCCTACAGGCCATAAATAGCAAATAGAAGTTCAAAACGTGTAATGTTCACAAGAACTTAAGTTGATAAAAAGATTTAACAACATTAGGTGATAATATATGTATTATTATTGATTTATAATCAGCTATAATGGGATGGTCATTTTGGACCGGGAACACAGAATTAATTAACATTAAACGAACACAACAGGAGGATTAACAGATACAGTAAGTATAGCATGCGCAGAGATGAGACTGAACCTTGCATTAAATAAGGGAGAGTCTGAACTTACATTACTTTCCTTGTGGTAGTAGGAGAGAGTAGGAATGCGCCCCCTGCTCCTGAATTTGGCACTCCCAAAGACTGTGCCCTTGCTTGCGGTTTTAGGAATGCCCAGTTCTGAGTGATATGTGCTGCAAAGCTAAGCAATCCAGAGGGAACAGAACAACGTGTGCATGCATGAGTTGCAAATGCCTTTGCCTGATGAGAAGCTAATGCAAAACTAAAGAATTGCATGGGAGAGGCAAGACAGAATTTGTTTGACAAAAAAGCAAATCCAATAAAGAGTCTGAAAGGCATATGATTGCTTAATTTACCTCATAGTTCTTGTTGAGGTCTGTCATTTCCCAAAACTCATTGGGCAATCCCATTCTTTTGAAATCCATGGCTGAGTCAATAAAGCCCCAACCATTTCTTCTCTCATCTTCATCTTGTTTTGGGTTGTAAAGAAAAGCATACAACTCTTCCACTTTCCCTATAAAAAAATGTCCAATGTTACTGTATGGACGAATTGTATAAATATTCACAGTGGATCATAATTTTGTTTTTCCCCGAAAGGGAGGAGGGTTGATCTGGAATGCTACTGTAAGTACCTGGTTGGGAGAGTCTGACCAGGGACTGATGAACATTTTGGCAGTCCCTCTCACTGGAAATGACAAAGTGAGCCACATGGAAATTCTTGCAGGAAATGTGAAGTGGGCATCCCATGGCTGTAAGAGGGAGTTTCTCTACTGTGGCTATGAGATGGTGTAACATCTGGTGAAGATGAGAGTGAAACCAAAAACTATTAATCTTGAGTCCTGGCTTTTAAGTTCCCTACCACTTCAATATTGGCAGAAACCCAGATAGGTGTAGGCCTAATATTTGTGGCACCACCCCTGCTACCAAGGGGTATATACAGTGGGACAAAAAAGTATTTAGTCAGCCACCAATTGTGCAAGTTCTCACACTTAAAAAGATGAGAGTCCTGTAATTTTCATCATAGGTACACTTCAACTATGACAGACAAAATGAGAAAAGAAAAAAACAGAAAATCACATTGTAGGATTTTGAATGAATTCATTTGCAAATTATGGTGGAAAATAAGTATTCGATCACCTACAAACAAGCAAGATTTCTGGCTCTCACAGACCTTCTTTAAGAGGCTCCTCTGTCCTCCACTCGTTACCTGTATTAATGGCACCTGTTTGAACTTGTTATCAGTATAAAAGACACCTGTCCACAACCTCAAACAGTCACACTCCAAACTCCACTATGGCCAAGACCAAAGAGCTGTCAAAGGACACCAGAAACAAAATTGTAGACCTGCACCAGGCTGGGAAGACTGAATATGCAATAGGTAAGCAGCTTGGTTTGAAGAAATCAACTGTGGGAGCAATTATTAGGAAATGGAAGACATACAAGACCACTGATAATCTCGCTTGATCTGGGGCTCCACGCAAAAATCCCAGAACCACACGGGGGGACCTAGTGAATGACCTGCAGAGAGCTGGGACCAAAGTAACAAAGCCTACCATCAGTAACACACTACGCCGCCAGGGACTCAAATCCTGCAGTGCCAGACGTGTCTCCCTGCTTAAGCCAGTACATGTCCAGGCCCGTCTGAAGTTTGCTAGAGAGCATTTGGATGATCCAGAATAAGATTGGGAGAATGTCATATGGTCAGATGAAACCAAAATATAACTTTTTGGTAAAAACTCAACTCGTTGTGTTTGGAGGACAAAGAATGCGGAGTTGCATCCAAAGAACACCATACCTACTGTGAAGCATGGGGGGGGTGGAAAAATCATGCTTTGGGGATGTTTTTCTGCAAAGGGACCAGGACGACTGATCCGTGTAAAGGAAAGAATGAATGGGGCCATGTATCGTGAGATTTTGAGTAAAAACCTCCTTCCATCAGCAAGGGCAGTGAAGATGATACGTGGCTGGGTCTTTCAGCATGACAATGATCCCAAACACACCGCCCGGGCAACGAAGGAATGTCTTCGTAAGAAGCATTTCAAGGTCCTGGCGTGGCCTAGCCAGTCTCCAGTTCTCAACCCCATAGAAAATCTTTGGAGGGAGTTGAAAGTCTGTGTTGCCCAGCAACAGTCCCTGCTCTGCATCACTGCTCTAGAGGAGATCTGCATGGAGGAGTGGGCCAAAATACCAGCAACAGTGTGTGAAAACCTTGTGAAGACTTACAGAAAATGTTTGACCTCTGTTATATACCCTTTGTTGGCAATGACAAAGTATTGAGAAACTTTTGTTATTGACCAAATATTTATTTTCCACCATAATTTGCAAATAAATTCATTAAAAATCCTACAATGTGATTTTCTGGATTTTTTTTTCTTCTCATTTTTCTGTCATAGTTGAAGTGTACCTATGATGAAAATTACAGGCCTCTCTCATCTTTT